>NC_090733.1:159173270-159180770 GCF_036898095.1 Palaemon carinicauda | reverse complement strand
AAGGATATTCTAATTGGTCCACAGCCAATTAAGCCAATCATATCAATTCAAAATAAATCAGAAACTCTTGAACCACAGCGTTCTAAGCGAAAGATATCAGATATGTCCATACCAAGCGTGTCAAAAATTCCACAAAGAACCTTTCTAGAAATACCTCAGCATAAAAACCCTAACCTGCCTAATATCACCATTACAGACCTGCCTAGCAAGTATAGAATCCAATATCCTTCGAGCATCAAAGTTCCTACTTTTAAAGCTCCTGCTACCGCAGGTATCAGAGAACCAGATATACTAGAAATACCAAAGCAGAAAATACCGGATATCAGTGATATAACTGAAGAAAATATCTCCATTCCATATGTGTCTAAAATTTTACAGCCAATATTTCCAGGATTACGAGAACACGAAAACCCTACCATGAATCCAATAAACATTTCCAACCTGCCTAGCAAGCATGCAAGCCCACATACTTCTACCATTCATGTTCCTGATTTTACAGCATTTGCTACCCCTGGCATCCCAGAACCTAATATAACAGAAATGCCAAATAAAGAAATACCACAAATCAGCGATATAACTGAGCATAATATCCCAGATACTGACCTCCCTATCATTCCTGTCATATCACCACCACAAATGATAGCTCCATCATTACCACAACTCGATATCAACGATATTCCTAAAGATTCACAGCCACAAATACCAGATATCTCTGTTCCAAATGTGCCAGAAATACCCGACCACATATTGCCGGAAATACCAGAGCTTAAAAACCCATCTATTTCTAGCATTGAGCTTCCTAACTTTATACCACCAGCTTCCCCTGACATCCCAGAACCTAATATACCAGAAATACCAAATCAAGAAATACCACAAATCAGCGATATACCTGAGCATATTATCCTCGATACTGACCTCCCTAACATTCCTGTCATATCACCACCACAAATGATAGCTCCATCATTACCACAACTCGATATCAACGATATTCCTAAAGGTTCACAGCCACAAATACCAGATATCTCTGTTCCAAATGTGCCAGAAATACCCGACCACATCTTGCCGGAAATACCAGAGCATAAAAACCCATCTATTTCTAGCATTGAGCTTCCTAACTTTATACCACCAGCTTCCCCTGACATCCCAGAACCTAATATACCAAAAATACCAAATCAAGAAATACCACAAATCAGCGATATACCTGAGCATATTATCCTCGATACTGACCTCCCTAACATTCCTGTCATATCACCACCACAAATGATAGCTCCATCATTACCACAACTCGATATCAATGATATTCCTAAAGGTTCACAGCCACAAATACCAGATATCTCTGTTCCAAATGTGCCAGAAATACCCGACCACATCTTGCCGGAAATACCAGAGCATAAAAACCCATCTATTTCTAGCATTGAGGTTCCTAACTTTATACCACCAGCTTCCCCTGACATCCCAGAACCTAATATACCAGAAATACCAAATCAAGAAATACCACAAATCAGCGATATACCTGAGCATATTATCCTCAATACTGACCTCCCTAACATTCCTGTCATATCACCACCACAAATGATAGCTCCATCATTACCACAACTCGATATCAACGATATTCCTAAAGGTTCACAGCCACAAATACCAGATATCTCTGTTCCAAATGTGCCAGAAATACCCGACCATAATTTGCCGGAAATACCAGATCATAAAAACCCACCTATTTCTACCATTAAGGTTCCTAACTTTATACCACCAGCTTCCCCTGACATCCCAGAACCTAATATACCAGAAATACCAAATCAAGAAATACCACAAATCAGCGATATACCTGAGCATATCATCCTCAATACTGACCTCCCTAACATTCCTGTCATATCACCACCACAAATGATAGCTCCATCATTACCACAACTCGATATCAACGATATTCCTAAAGGTTCACAGCCACAAATACCAGATATCTCTGTTCCAAATGTGCCAGAAATACCCGACCACATATTGCCGGAAATACCAGAGCTTAAAAACCCATCTATTTCTAGCATTGAGGTTCCTAACTTTATACCACCAGCTTCCCCTGACATCCCAGAACCTAATATACCAGAAATACCAAATCAAGAAATACCACAAATCAGCGATATACCTGAGCATATTATCCTCAATACTGACCTCCCTAACATTCCTGTCATATCACCACCACAAATGATAGCTCCATCATTACCAAAACTCGATATCAACGATATTCATAAAGGTTCACAGCCACAAATACCAGATATCCCTGTTCCAAATGTGCCAGAAATACCCGACCATAATTTGCCGGAAATACCAGATCATAAAAACCCACCTATTTCTAGCATTAAGGTTCCTAACTTTATACCACCAGCTTCCCCTGACATCCCAGAACCTAATATACCAGAAATACCAAATCAAGAAATACCACAAATCAGCGATATACCTGAGCATATTATCCTCAATACTGACTTCCCTAACATTCCTGTCATATCACCACCACAAATGATAGCTCCATCATTACCACAACTCGATATCAATGATATTCCTAAAGGTTCACAGCCACAAATACCAGATATCTCTGTTCCAAATGTGCCAGAAATACCCGACCACATATTGCCGGAAATACCAGAGCATAAAAACCCATCTATTTCTAGCATTGAGCTTCCTAACTTTATACCACCAGCTTCCTCTGACATCCCAGAACCTAATATACCAGAAATACCAAATCAAGAAATACCACAAATCAGCGATATACCTGAGCATATTATCCTCGATACTGACCTCCCTAACATTCCTGTCATATCACCACCACAAATGATAGCTCCATCATTACCACAACTCGATATCAACGATATTCCTAAAGATTCACAGCCACAAATACCAGATATCTCTGTTCCAAATGTGCCAGAAATACCCGACCACATATTGCCGGAAATACCAGAGCTTAAAAACCCATCTATTATCAACATTGAGGTTCCTAATTTTATACCACCAGCTTCCCCTGACATCCCAGGACCTAATATACCAGAAATACCAAATCAAAAAATACCACAAATCAGCGATATACCTGAGCATATTATCCTCGATACTGACCTCCCTAACATTCCTGTCATATCACCACCACAAATGATAGCTCCATCATTACCAAAACTCGATATCAATGATAATCCTAAAGGTTCACAGCCACAAATACCAGATATCTCTGTTCCAAATGTGCCAGAAATACCCGACCATAATTTGCCGGAAATACCAGATCATAAAAACCCACCTATTTCTAGCATTAAGGTTCCTAACTTTATACCACCAGCTTCCCCTGACATCCCAGAACCTAATATACCAGAAATACCAAATCAAGAAATACCACAAATCAGCGATATACCTGAGCATATTATCCTCGATACTGACCTCCCTAACATTCCTGTCATATCACCACCACAAATGATAGCTCCATCATTACCACAACTCGATATCAACGATATTCCTAAAGATTCACAGCCACAAATACCAGATATCTCTGTTCCAAATGTGCCAGAAATACCCGACCACATATTGCCGGAAATACCAGAGCTTAAAAACCCATCTATTATCAACATTGAGGTTCCTAACTTTATACCACCAGCTTCCCCTGACATCCCAGAACCTAATATACCAGAAATACCAAATCAAAAAATACCACAAATCAGCGATATACCTGAGCATATTATCCTCGATACTGACCTCCCTAACATTCCTGTCATATCACCACCACAAATGATAGCTCCATCATTACCACAACTCGATATCAACGATATTCCTAAAGGTTCACAGCCACAAATACCAGATATCTCTGTTCCAAATGTGCCAGAAATACCCGACCACATCTTGCCGGAAATACCAGAGCATAAAAACCCATCTATTTCTAGCATTGAGCTTCCTAGCTTTATACCACCAGCTTCCCCTGACATCCCAGAACCTAATATACCAGAAATACCAAATAAAAAAATACCACAAATCAGCGATATACCTGAGCATATTATCCTCGATACTGTCCTCCCTAACATTCCTGTCATATCACCACCACAAATGATAGCTCCATCAATACCACAACTCGATATCAATGATATTCCTAAAGGTTCACAGCCACAAATACCAGATATCTCTGTTCCAAATGTGCCAGAAATACCCGACCACATATTGCCGGAAATACCAGAGCATAAAAACCCACCTATTTCTAGCATTGAGGTTCCTAACTTTATACCACCAGCTTCCCCTGACATCCCAGAACCTAATATACCAGAAATACCAAATCAAGAAATACCACAAATCAGCGATATACCTGAGCATATTATCCTCGATACTGACCTCCCTAACATTCCTGTCTTATCACCACCACAAATGATAACTCCATCATTACCACAACTCGATATCAATGATATTCCTAAAGGTTCACAGCCACAAATACCTGATATCTCTGTTCCAAATGTGCCAGAAATACCCGACCACATCTTGCCGGAAATACCAGAGCATAAAAACCCACCTATTTCTAGCATTGAGGTTCCTAACTTTATACCACCAGCTTCCCCTGACATCCCAGAACCTAATATACCAGAAATACCAAATCAAGAAATACCACAAATCAGCGATATACCTGAGCATATTATCCTCGATACTGACCTCCCTAACATTCCTGTCATATCACCACCACAAATGATAGCTCCATCATTACCACAACTCGATATCAACGATATTCCTAAAGGTTCACAGCCACAAATACCAGATATCTCTGTTCCAAATGTGCCAGAAATACCCGACCACATCTTGCCGGAAATACCAGAGCATAAAAACCCATCTATTTCTAGCATTGAGCTTCCTAACTTTATACCACCAGTTTCCCCTGACATCCTAGAACCTAATATACCAAAAATACCAAATCAAAAAATACCACAAATCAGCGATATACCTGAGCATATTATCCTCGATACTGACCTCCCTAACATTCCTGTCATATCACCACCACAAATGATAGCTCCATCATTACCACAACTCGATATCAACGATATTCCTAAAGGTTCACAGCCACAAATACCAGATATCTCTGTTCCAAATGTGCCAGAAATACCCGACCACATCTTGCCGGAAATACCAGAGCATAAAAACCCATCTATTTCTAGCATTGAGCTTCCTAACTTTATACCACCAGCTTCCCCTGACATCCCAGAACCTAATATACCAAAAATACCAAATCAAGAAATACCACAATTCAGCGATATACCTGAGCATATTATCCTCGATACTGACCTCCCTAACATTCCTGTCATATCACCACCACAAATGATAGCTCCATCATTACCACAACTCGATATCAATGATATTCCTAAAGGTTCACAGCCACAAATACCTGATATCTCTGTTCCAAATGTGCCAGAAATACCCGACCACATCTTGCCGGAAATACCAGAGCATAAAAACCCACCTATTTCTAGCATTGAGGTTCCTAACTTTATACCACCAGCTTCCCTTGACATCCCAGAACCTAATACACCAGAAATACCAAATCAAAAAATACCACAAATCAGCGATATACCTGAGCATATTATCCTCGATACTGACCTCCCTAACATTCCTGTCATATCACCACCACAAATGATAGCTCCATCATTACCACAACTCGATATCAATGATATTCCTAAAGGTTCACAGCCACAAATACCAGATATCTCTGTTCCAAATGTGCCAGAAATACCCGACCACATCTTGCCGGAAATACCAGAGCATAAAAACCCACCTATTTCTAGCATTGAGGTTCCTAACTTTATACCACCAGCTTCCCTTGACATCCCAGAACCTAATACACCAGAAATACCAAATCAAAAAATACCACAAATCAGCGATATACCTGAGCATATTATCCTCGATACTGACCTCCCTAACATTCCTGTCTTATCACCACCACAAATGATAGCTCCATCATTACCACAACTCGATATCAATGATATTCCTAAAGGTTCACAGCCACAAATACCTGATATCTCTGTTCCAAATGTGCCAGAAATACCCGACCACATCTTGCCGGAAATACCAGAGCATAAAAACCCACCTATTTCTAGCATTGAGGTTCCTAACTTTATACCACCAGCTTCCCTTGACATCCCAGAACCTAATATACCAGAAATACCAAATCAAGAAATACCACAAATCAGCGATATACCTGAGCATATTATCCTCGATACTGACCTCCCTAACATTCCTGTCATATCACCACCACAAATGATAGCTCCATCATTACCACAACTCGATATCAACGATATTCCTAAAGATTCACAGCCACAAATACCAGATATCTCTGTTCCAAATGTGCCAGAAATACCCGACCACATCTTGCCGGAAATACCAGAGCATAAAAACCCACCTATTTCTAGCATTGAGGTTCCTAACTTTATACCACCAGGTTCCCTTGACATCCCAGAACCTAATATACCAGAAATACCAAATCAAGAAATACCACAAATCAGCGATATACCTGAGCATATTATCCTCGATACTGACCTCCCTAACATTCCTGTCATATCACCACCACAAATGATAGCGCCAACAATGCCAACAATCAATTTCAAGGATACTCCTCAGGGTTCTAAGCCACCGATATCGGATATCTCTGTTCCATATGTGTCATATATCCCAAACCAAATCTTGCCTGAAATACCCGAGTAAAGAAAATATTAGCTTGCCTAGTATAAACATCCTAGATCTGCCTAATAAACCTTTAAACCCCTATATGTCCAGCAATGGCGTTCCTAATTTTAAAAAAACAATTAATCTTGGTATCCTGAAGCCAATTTCATCATAAATACCAAAGCCAGGCGCACCAGAAATCAACGATAACAGTAAACAAGAAATCCCCAATATTACAATCATTCCTCCGCAACCAATGAGTAATCTAGCATTACCACAAATTAAGATAAAAAATATTCCAGTTGTTATTACGCCACATATATCAACAATTTCTAAACCAATTGTGTCCGAAATTCCCAAACTGCCATTGCTCCAAGTACCTGAGCATAAAAACCAAACCATTCCTACTATGAACATCCCAACACTGGCAAGCAAATCTGTGATCCCACATTCTTCAAGCGTAAGTGTTCGATATTTCAGAGCCTATTCTCCCAAGTATCCAAAAACCCAATTTACCAAAAATACAAAAACATGACCCACCAGAAATCAATAAAATTAATGTAAAAGGAATTTCAAATGCAGTCATCCCTAATATTCCAGTGTCTCCTCCACAATTAAATATTCCAACTGTATAACAACTTGCTATCACAGATGCTTCAGATATTTCTAAGTCAGATATATCCTCTATTTCTATTCCAAATGTGACAGAAACTCCCAGAACACTATTGCCTAGTATGCCTGTGCATAAAACTCCCATAATGCATAGTCTAGAAATAACAAACTTAACTAACAGACCTATAAACTCAGATATTGCTAATATTGATATTCCTGATTTTACAGAAC
>NC_090733.1:159163270-159168270 GCF_036898095.1 Palaemon carinicauda | reverse complement strand
TAAATTTACAATGAATATACTTGCGGAAGATTAATTTTCCTCCCCTACCTTGATTTGGGTGTTTAATGTTTTTTTAGTTGAAAATATATTTATTTCTCTATAATAAAAATTCAAACTTTGGAACTGAAGAGTTGTTAGGTCTATGTGCTATTCAGTTATCTTAAACCAAAAGCATCGATTTTTTTCTTTTAGATTTTTCCTCGCCATGTATTACGTGAGGTATGAAAAATAATCGTCCATTAACATCTGTGCAACGTTCCAATAAGTATAACTGATGAAACTTGTCCAATAAATTAAACCTGATACTTGGTAAAAAAACATAAGAGAGGGTGGTGGTGACATGTTGGTAACGTCTCTGGCTGGTGATCGCCAGAATGAGGTTCGAGTCCCGCTCAAACTCGATAGTTCCTTTAGTGGCTGTAACCTCACCATCCTTGTGAGCTAAGGATGGGGGTTAGGGGGTGCCTATAGGTCTACCTGCTGAGTCATCAGCAGTCATTGTCTGTTCCTCCCTGGTACTAGCTTGGGTGGAGAGAGGCCTTGGGCGCTGATCATATGTATATATGGTCATTCTATAGGGGATTGGCCTGCTCGCTTGGGCAATGCCACTGTCTTTCGCCTTTGCCATTCATGATCGACCTTTAAACCTGAAACCCATCATCCTTCTCTCTCTGTTCAACTCTCGGACCAGACTAGGAGGAATCTATGGGTCTTTTCCTTAAAATCCAGGATGCCTCTGCTTACCAAGTAGCGGTGTAAGTACAGTTGGACACAGAAATTACTGGTACACCTCCTTCTGAATAACTATACCCATTCACACCCTTTCTGCACGACGAGTTCTTGTGATTAGCCATCTCTTCCTACACTCTCTGTTAGATTACGCGCCGCAAAGTATTAGTGTGACAGAGTGCACTTCTTCAGAGCTAGGTGTGCCAGGGACTTCTGTGTCCAACTGTACCCCGTTGTTTGCAATAGTGGAGAGAGAAGGAGAGAAGAAAACTAGACGTGCATTTCTGGTGCCGTCCAAAAATTGCATACTATTCAAGAGGGAGAACCTCCCTGAGGTAATCCTCATCCCACCAGGGCGAAACTGCGCTCTCTCTCTCTCTCTCTCTCTCTCTCTCAATTGATGAACGTAGTAGTTCCGAAGCTCTATAAAAATTACTGTCAGTCAAACCTAGTTCCGAAACCTTTTTATAAAAACCACTGTCAGCCAAATCTAGTTCCGAAGCCTTTTGGTAAAAATCACTGTCAGTCAAATCTAGTTTCGATGCCTTTTTGATAAAATCACTGTCAGTCAAATCTAGTTTCGAAGCCTTTTGATAAAATCACTGTCAGTCAAATCTAGTTTTGAATCCTTTTGATAAAAATCACTGTCAGTCAAATCTAGTTCCGAAGCGTTTTGATAAAAATCACAGTCAGTCAAATCTAGTTTCGAAGCCTTTTGATAAAAATCACTGTCAGTCAAATCTAGTTCCGAAGCCTTTTGATAAAAATCACTGTCAGTCAAATCTAGTTCCGAAGCGTTTTGATAAAAATCACTGTCAGTCAAATCTAGTTTCGAAGCCTTTTGATAAAAATCACTGTCAGTCAAATCTAGTTTCGAAGCCTTTTGATAAAAATCACTGTCAGTCAAATCTAGTTCCGAAGCCTTTTGATAAAAATCACTGTCAGTCAAATCTAGTTCCGAAGCCTTTTGATAAAAATCAGTCAGTCAAATCTAGTTTCGAAACCTTTTGATAAAAATCACTGTCAGTCAAATATAGTTTCGAAGCCTTTTGATAAAAATCACTGTCATTCAGATCTATTTCTAAAGCCTTTTGATAATAACCATTGTCAGTCAAATCTAGTTTCGAAGCCTTTTGATAAAAATCACTGTCAGTCAAATCTAGTTCTGAAGCCTTTTGATAAAAATCACTGTCAGTCAAATCTAGTTCCGAAGCCTTTTGATAAAAATCAGTCAGTCAAAGCTCACTGCGACCTACTTGAGGGTCAAAATCACAAGGATGAAATCCTCCATAGCCACAGACTATCCTTCTAAAACTCATGATTTCATCATACTTTCTTTACATAAACACTTGACCAGTTAATCTCGGAATATAATTTTATAAAGAAAATATAGAAAAAAAAAATCTAGCTGTAATTTGTTCTTCCTTCAATTTTCCACTTTTAGCTTCTTCAGTTAGTTAAACTTTAATTGGTTCTACTTTCGTGGTCATTGTTCTTTGGCTCTTTTCAATCTCTTGACTCTTAATCTGTCACTTGATATCTCCAATGATAAGATATAAGAGTTATTCTGAAACCGTGTATTTTGTTAAATGGTATCTCAGCGGTTTAGAGTCGTATCATAATATAATAAATTCAGGTCGATGAAAGAAAGGCATTTAAACCTTTAAAAGTTGACCAAAGGAAAAAAAAACTATCTATGATAATACTAGCTTGTATCCTACACATGATGAGAAACAAAACCGAACAGAACGACCAATAAAAAACTAAAGAAAATGTTTAGCGAGATAAGGAAAAAAGTAAAAACTTCAAAAAACAAATGGTGTGTGTACCTAACGTATTACTGATTCAAACAGACATAAAACATTCTTGGACAATAAAGAGATTTCGGTTATAACTTATAATTACCCTTTCCTTGCTGCATCATGAACCATCAGAGCTCAGGATCTCATTGAAATCCTACAATAATATTGCAAGATATCCTGCAGACTGAAACTGACAGTCCGATGAATAAAGATAAAACCAATTTCGAGTTGAATCCACAACTTCTGTCCATCTTCGTTGACGTAGGTAATGACATACATCTGTTGACATTTGGCCCGAGCGGAATATCACGTCTGTCTAATTATAAAATGACTGAATATCTCCTTAGCCAACACAGCTTAACAAGAGGAGATCTTCTTGCTTAAACATCCTCTCTGTTATGGATCAACGTCGTGACAGCTAAAGAAAATATCCCTAACGCTGTAATGATCAATTTCCAAACAAATCCGAGATTTATAGAATTTTCGTTTTCTTTTGACTCCCAGTACGAAAAAACCTACCATCGGCTCTGGAGTCTTAGAAGGCAGTTATTGGCAGCTTGCTTCTGAGAGGAAACTTTGCTTGTTGTGTGCTCCAGGTGACATTATTTAGTCACCATGATACTTAGAAAGGTATGTTAAAGATTTTTTTTTTAATCATGCGAAAAAAAGGTAAGGCTACAATTTTAGTTATTAATTGCGTGAACTGAGCCTTTATTTTAAGAAAATCTATTATGAAATGCACCAGAACATGATGCAGGCTTCCTACTACAAACATAGTGGTGTTCATCTGATATAAAACATGCATCATGTGATGAATATGTTCATTATAAGCAGATATTTATTTATTTTATTAAAGAATAGTCTCACTTATAAGCTCCTACCTAAAAATTTTCGTGGTGACATGAGATTAGATTTTAACCATTTCTCTATAAAGATCTACTTTATCACAACTTAAATATGCTTTTGCTTCTTAATTGCAAGTTTAAGTGTATTAGATTCATCACGACAAGAATTTAAAGGAAATTAATGATAGTACCTGCAGAATCATTAAGAATTCCACATGTATTTGTGTAAGAGAAGCATTCATTTACAATTACAGACTCGTATGTGAGAATGCTTCTGTATGCCTAAATAGATATTTCAAAGTGCCACTTCACAAAATCTTATTATATATATAATATATATATATATATATATATATATATATATATATATATATATATATATATATTTATATATATATACATATATATATATATATATATATATATGTATATATATATATAAATATATATATATATATATATATATATATATATATTTATATATATATATACATATATATATATATATATATACACATATATATATACATACATATACATACTGTATATACATATACACATATATATACATATATATACATATACATATATATATATATATATATATATATATGTATATCTATGCACACATATATATATATATATATATATATATATATATATATGTGTATATATATACAATATATATATGTATGTATGTATGTATATATATTTATATATATATGTATATCTATATATGTATATATACATACATATATATACTGTATATACATATAATACACACATATATATATATATATATATATATATATATGCACATATATATACATATATTTATATATATACAGTATATATGTATATCTATATATGTATATATATACATATATATGTATGTATGTATGTATGTAATATATATATATATATATATGTGTGTGTGTGTGTGTGTGTGTATATATGTATATATATAAAAGTAGAACCTGAGAAACGCCATCAGGAATAGGAGACAAAAACCCTCAGAACCACTGCAAATGGAGAGTGATAAGAGATCTTGAGAAACACCATTAGAATTTCGAGGGTACGAGGGGAACCTGAGAAACACCACCAGGAATAAGAGCGTGAAAGGTAGAAGCTGAACAATTCACCAGAAATAGGAATAATTATTATTATTATTATTATTATTATTATTATTATTATTATTATTATTATTAGGGTTATTAAGTCCACTTTTAGAGGCATCTGTGGACTATGAAAAAGACTTTGATAGTGTGCACTGGCCAATTTTGTAGAGAGTCCGACGTTATTATGGAATTCCTGTTAAATATGCAAATTTGATAAAGTCTGTTCATGAGCATATCAATGCAAAGATAATGTTAGTGGAATTCTATCAAATGAGTTTCCAGTGAACAGTGGAGTACTCCAAGGGAATGTGTTGTCAACTACGTTGCTTATCCTCCACATGGATTTTGTAACGCATAGAACAGTTGGGGATGGTGGAGAAGGATTGGATTGGATTGGTAACAGGAAATTAGCTGACTTAGAGTATGCTGATGACACAGTCGTTATTAGCAGAACATCACAGGATTTGCAATGCTTCCTTACCAGAATGCATGAAATATCACAGGAG
>NC_090733.1:159025770-159158270 GCF_036898095.1 Palaemon carinicauda | reverse complement strand
CAAGCTTTTTAACATTGAAACCTATAGGCCTGGCCTCGTAAGTAATCCAGGACAAATCGTGGAGAACGTTAAAGAACTGGATTCCAGAGAAGACTCTAAAACGGATATAAACAACCCTACGAATCCAAATTCCTCGATGTCTGATACACTTAATTCCTCAAATATTCAAAAAGCTCGAATAACAAGATTGTCAGTTCCAAACTTTGATAAAGTAATTAATAATGTTCATGAAATCCCAAATGTTGATTTAAATTTAGTTCATACTAATTCGATACCAAATATAACTCCAGTACTTCCAAAATCATATCACAAAAACACACAAAATGCCCTTGTAACTGATATGTCAAGTAATCCAGTCGTAAGTAACTTTGATATCCAGAAACCTGTTACTGTGAAACCGAAAAAGGATGTTTGGAAAAAACATAATACCAATTACCCCAACATCAACTTACCTATCAACAAACCTTTAAATGCAAATATTTCAAGTAATCATAATCATGAGTCCCAAACCGATATTTCATCCAAAATTTCAAAAATAAGTGTTCCAAAATTACAAAAGATTAAAAAGATTGATGACGAAATGAAAACCATAAAAGTTCCACACTTAACACAACCGGGAGAAATTCTTCCAACCCTTAAAGAAAACAACCTCAAGGCTATTTCAACAAATTTCAGTTCAAATATATCGTTTATTCCCAAACCAAATTCCTATCATAGACCTGAATATAACATTTCAACAACACATGGTACAGCCTTCACCAACATGACAATAACGATTAGTGAACCCCATAATCCAATTATATCTACCCCAATATCTCCTACTTTACCGCATATTGATAGACAAAAATTATCAGAGCCTAATCTCCCAGAATTAAGTAATGCAGGTGTCAAACCAACTGTAGACATTCCTATTCTAGCGTCACCACAAGTAATTCTTCCAAATCTACCGAAGATTTCTCAGCCTCGTATACCAGGTATTACCATTTCCAGTATTTCCCAAATCTCAAAACCAAATATTTCTTATTTACCAGACAAATTTTCAAAAATACCTAATCAAACCTTCAATAATTCATTAAGCATTAGTGAACTTCATAATCCAATTATATCAACACCTATATCCCAAATTCTACCAAAACCTAATATATCAAAAATATCAAAACCTAATCTTCTAGAACTGAGCAATGCAATTGCCAAACCAATAGTGGAAATTCCTGTTCTAACACCACCAAAGAAAATCGTTGCAAAACTACCGGAAGTCCCTGAGACTTATATAACTAATACTAACATTTCCGGTATATCGCAAATCACTAGACCAAATATTGCTCCAACAACAGATTATGAAATTCCTAAAATACCTAATCAAATCTTTCCAAATAATTCATTGATAATCAGTAAGCCTCAAAATCCAGTTATATTCACACCCATATTCCCTACTTTACAGCCAATCAAAATCCCACAAATAACAAAGCCTAATCTGCCAGAACAAAGTAATGAAATTACTAAACCAATCATGGAAATTCCTAATGTAACTCCACATGAAATTACTCTTCCACAAGTTCCTGAGATTTCCAAGCCTAATATACCAGGTGTTAACGCTCCCGGTATACCCCAGATCACTAAACCAAATACTCCTCAATTGCCAAAAAATTATATTCCTAAACTACCTAAGCCAACCTTTCCAAATAAGACACTGATAATAAGTAAACCTCAAAATCAAGTTATCTCCTCGCCAATATCCCCTACTTTGAATCCACTAAAAATCCCGCAAATAACAAAGCCTAATCTTCCAGAACTAAGTAATATAACTACCAAACCAATCATGGAAATTACTAAGGTAACTCCAACAAAAATTATACTTCCACAAGTCCCTGAGATTTCCGAGCCTGAAATACTAGGTATTGACATTCCCAGTATACCCGAAATCACTAAACCAAATATTCCTCATTTGCCAGAATATGAAATTCCTAAAATACCTAAGCCAACCTTTCCAAATGACACACTTATAATAAGTAACCCTAAAAATACAGATACATCCACAGCCATATTCCCTACTTTACAGCCACCCAAAATACCACAAATAACAAAGCCTAATCTTCCAGAACTAAGTAATGCAATTACCAAACCAGGCATGGAAATTTCTAATGTAACTACACCAGAAATTATACTTCCACAAATCACTGATATTTCTAAACCCGACATACCAGGTATTAACATACCCGTTATACCCCAAATCCCTAAACCGAACCTTCCTCAATTGCCAAAAAAGGAAATTACTAAAATACCTAAGCCAACCTTTCCAAATGAGACAATGATTATAAGTAAACCTAAAAATCCAGATATATCCTCAACCATATTCCCTACTTTACAGCCAAACAAAATCCTACAAATAACAAAACCTAATCTTCCAGAACTAAGTAATATAATTATCAAACCAATAATGGAAATTCCTAATGCAACTACACCAGAAATTATTCTTCCACAAATCCCTGAGATTTCTAAACCTGTCATATCAGGTATTAATATTCCAGGTATACCCGAAATCACTAAACCAAACATTCCTAAATTACCTGAATATGAAATTACTAAAATACCTAAGCCAGCGTTTCCAAATGAGACAATAATTATAAGTAAACCTCAAAATCCAGATATATTCACACCCATATTCCCTACTTTACAGCCAATCAAAATCCCACAAATAACAAAACCTAATCTCCCAGAAATAAGTAATATAACTACCAAACCAATCATGGAAATTCCTAATGTAACTCCACCAGAAATTATTCTTCCACAAATCCCTGAGATTTCTAAACCTCCCTTACCAGGTATTAATATTCCAGGTATACCCCCAATCACTAAACCAAACATTCCTAAATTGCCTGAATATGAAATTACTAAAATACCTAAGCCAGCCTTTCCAAATAAGACACTAATTAATAAACCTCAAAATCCAGATATATCCACACCCATATTCCCTATTTTACAGCCAATCAAAATCCCACAAATAACAAAGCCTAATCTTCCAGAAATAAGTAATATAACCACCAAACCAATCATGGAAATTCCTAATGTAACTCCACCAAAAATTATTCCTCCACAAATCCCTGAGATTTCTAAACCTGTCATACCAGGTATTAATATTCCAGGTATACCCCCAATCACTAAACCAAACATTCCTAAATTACCTGAATATGAAATTACTAAAATACCTAAGCCAGCCTTTCCAAATAAGACACTAATTAATAAACCTCAAAATCCCAATATATCCACACCCATATTCCCTACTTTACAGCCAATCAAAATCCCACAAATAACAAAGCCTAATCTTCCAGAAATAAGTAATATAACCACCAAACCAATCATGGAAATTCCTAATGTAACTCCACCAGAAATTATTCCTCCACAAATCCCTGAGTTTTCTAAACCTGTCATACCAGGTATTAATATTCCAGGTATACCCGAAATCACTAAACCAATCATTCCTAAATTGCCTGAATATGAAATTACTAAAATACCTAAGCCAACCTTTCCAAATAAGACACTAATAATCAATAAACCTCAAACTCCAGATATATCCACACCCATATTCCCTACTTTACAGCCAATCAAAATCCCACAAATAACAAAACCTAATCTTCCAGAAATAAGTAATATAACTACCAAACCAATCATGGAAATTCCTAATGTAACTACACCAGAAATTATTCTTCCACAAATCCCTGAGTTTTCTAAAACTCTCATACCAGGTATTAATATTCCAGGTATACCCGAAATCACTAAACCAATCATTCCTAAATTGCCTGAATATGAAATTACTAAAATACCTAAGCCAGCCTTTCCAAATAAGACACTAATTAATAAACCTCAAAATCCAGATATTTCCACACCCATATTCCCTACTTTACAGCCAATCAAAATCCCACAAATAACAAAACCTAATCTTCCAGAAATAAGTAATATAACTACCAAACCAATCATGGAAATTCCTAATGTAACTTCACCAGAAATTATTCTTCCACAAATCCCTGAGTTTTCTAAACCTGACATACCATGTATTAACATCCCCAGTATACCGGAAATCACTAAACCAAACATTCCTAAATTACCTGAATATGAAATTACTAAAATACCTAAGCCAGCCTTTCCAAATAAGACACTAATTAATAAACCTCAAAATCCAGATATATCCACACCCATATTCCCTACTTTACAGCCAATCAAAATCCCACAAATAACAAAACCTAATCTTCCAGAAATAAGTAATATAACTACCAAACCAATCATGGAAATTCCTAATGTAACTTCACCAGAAATTATTCTTCCACAAATCCCTGAGTTTTCTAAACCTGACATACCATGTATTAACATCCCCAGTATACCGGAAATCACTAAACCAAACATTCCTAAATTACCTGAATATGAAATTACTAAAATACCTAAGCCAGCCTTTCCAAATAAGACACTAATTAATAAACCTCAAAATCCAGATATATCCACACCCATATTCCCTACTTTACAGCCAATCAAAATCCCACAAATAACAAAGCCTAATCTTCCAGAAATAAGTAATATAACTACCAAACCAATCATGGAAATTCCTAATGTAACTCCACCAGAAATTATTCTTCCACAAATCCCTGAGTTTTCTAAACCTCTCATACCAGGTATCAATATTCCAGGTATACCCCCAATCACTAAACCAAACATTCCTAAATTGCCTGAATATGAAATTACTAAAATACCTAGGCCAACCTTCCCAAATAAGACACTAATTAATAAACCTCAAAATCCAGATATATCCACACCCATATTCCCTACTTTACAGCCAATCAAAAACCTACAAATAACAAAGCCTAATCTTCCAGAACTAAGTAATATAACTACCAAACCAGTCATGGATATTCCTGATGTAACTCCACCAGAAATTATTCTTCCACAAATCCCTGAGTTTTCTAAACCTCTCATACCAGGTATTAATATTCCAGGTATACCCCCAATCACTAAACCAAACATTCCTAAATTACCTGAATATGAAATTACTAAAATACCTAAGCCAGCCTTTCCAAATAAGACACTAATTAATAAACCTCAAAATCCAGATATATCCACACCCATATTCCCTACTTTACAGCCAATCAAAAACCTACAAATAACAAAGCCTAATCTTCCAGAACTAAGTAATATAACTACCAAACCAGTCATGGATATTCCTGATGTAACTCCACCAGAAATTATTCTTCCACAAATCCCTGAGTTTTCTAAACCTCTCATACCAGGTATTAATATTCCAGGTATACCCCCAATCACTAAACCAAACATTCCTAAATTGCCTGAATATGAAATTACTAAAATACCTAGGCCAACCTTCCCAAATAAGACACTAATAATTAATAAACCTCAAAATCCAGATATATCCACACCCATATTCCCTACTTTACAGTCAATCAAAATCCCACAAATAACCATGCCTAATCTTCCAGAAATAAGTAATATAACTACCAAACCAATCATGGAAATTCCTAATGTAACTCCACCAGAAATTATTCTTCCACAAATCCCTGAGTTTTCTAAACCTCTCATACCAGGTATTAATATTCCAGGTATACCCCCAATCACTAAACCAAACATTCCTAAATTACCTGAATATGAAATTACTAAAATACCTAAGCCAGCCTTTCCAAATAAGACACTAATTAATAAACCTCAAAATCCAGATATATCCACACCCATATTCCCTACTTTACAGCCAATCAAAATCCCACAAATAACAAAACCTAATCTTCCAGAAATAAGTAATATAACTACCAAACCAATCATGGAAATTCCTAATGTAACTCCACCAGAAATTATTCTTCCACAAATCCCTGAGTTTTCTAAACCTCTCATACCAGGTATTAATCCAGGTATACCCCCAATCACTAAACCAAACATTCCTAAATTACCTGAATATGAAATTACTAAAATACCTAAGCCAGCCTTTCCAAATAAGACACTAATTAATAAACCTCAAAATCCAGATATATCCACACCCATATTCCCTACTTTACAGTCAATTAAAAACCCACAAATAACAAAGCCTAATCTTCCAGAACTAAGTAATGCAATCACCAAACCAACCATGGAAATTTCTAATGTAACTACACCAGAAATTATTCTTCCACAAATCCCTGAGTTTTCTAAACCTCTCATACCAGGTATTAATATTCCAGGTATACCCGAAATCACTAAACCAAACATTCCTAAATTGCCTGAATATGAAATTACTAAAATACCTAAGCCAGCCTTTCCAAATAAGACA
Organism: Palaemon carinicauda; assembly: GCF_036898095.1. Lineage (NCBI taxonomy): Eukaryota > Metazoa > Arthropoda > Malacostraca > Decapoda > Palaemonidae > Palaemon > Palaemon carinicauda. Next base: position 159,151,975 of record NC_090733.1, on the reverse strand, counting down.
CTAATTAATAAACCTCAAAATCCAGATATATCCACACCCATATTCCCTACTTTACAGTCAATTAAAAACCCACAAATAACAAAGCCTAATCTTCCAGAACTAAGTAATGCAATTACCAAACCAACCATGGAAATTTCTAATGTAACTACACCAGAAATTATTCCTCCACAGGTCCCTGAAATTTCTAAGCCTAACATACCAGGTATTAACATTCCCAGTAAACCAAAAGTCACTAAATAAAAAATTCCTCGATCGCCAGAATAAGAAATTCCTGAAATACCTTATCACGCCTACCCAAATAAAACACTGATAATTAATAAAAATCAAAATCCTCCCATATCCACAGCCACATCTTTCAATTTAACACAATTCAATATTTCTAAAATACCAAAGCCTAATCTCCCAGAGCTGTACAATGGAAATACCAAACCAATCGTGGAAATTCTAAATCTAACTTCATCACAAAAAACTATCAGAGGTTTCTAAGCCTTTATTACCACTATTAAGATTCCAAGTTTATCACAAACTTCTAAACCATACATTCTTCAATGACCAGGTGATGAAACTTCCAAAATACCTCATCATGTCTTATCCAACATGACACTCTCCATCAGTAAACCTCCAAATCTCAGTATATTTAGAACTATATTCCATCCTTCACCACATTTTAATAGATCAAAAGTCCCAAAGTCTAATATCCCAGATCATAATGATTCAAATGTCAAACAAATCCTGGAAATTCCAAATCAAAATTCACCAAAATAATTCTTTCATAACACTCAAAGATTTCCAAATATCCTATGCCAAGTATTGCAATGCCCAGCATATCCCAAATCTTAACATCAAAATTCATCACTAACCAGCTGATGAAATTTCTAAATATACCTCTCCCTAACTTTCTCAACATGACCCTAACAATTTTTAATTATCAAAATCAAAATATATCCACACCTTTATGGAAATTTAGTTTACCAAAATTACCAAAGCCTAACTTCCCAGATCCAAGTGATTCTAATGCCAGCAAACCCTGGAAACTCCAAATCTGATTCTACCCCATACATTCTTACCACAAGTACCAGACATTAATAACAAGATAGTTTCAGATGTTTCTAAACCTGAAGTCTTCTTACCCGCCTTGGCAGGAGGCTTTGACGATCGCATGCCCGTGTAGTCATCAACCACTGTTATTGGTGGTGGACTCAAACTTTGTCTTAATAGTCCAACTAAAAAGCAGCAGTTTCTACATTAATTGACAAAAGTTGCAAGGCAGCATTTGTCCTTTCAGTCCTTTTCTACAACACGCACGATGTACTCACAAGAGTGATATGTATTAATACTTACAATGTCAGGTATATTCCAAATGTCAAACCGAAAATTCTCCATTTACTAATTTATAAAATTTCCAAAGTACCAGGCCCAGACATTCCCAACATGACACAATCCATTAATAAACCTCATAATCCTAATATATCCTCTAATTAATTGGGTATCATGTATGAAGATCTACAGTAGATACAATCATTTATTTTAGATCTGCAAAGGTTCAAGACTCTTGAACGTCTCAAGACCAGACGATAAATTGAAATTTTCATGTCTAGAGAGGGGAAAAAAGTAGCCACTGAGCGACAACTATGTATCAGGAGAACATGCTACAGTAGAGCCCAGTCATGGTCGTATCGAATTGAAAATTGAACTCGCAGATATTCTCAAGTCTCAGTATGGGGCCAAATCTTTTTCCAGACAGCCCTCTAGATATAACAAAATTAAGTTATTTCCTAAAGGATATATAAAATATATAAGTAGGAGTAGCAAGAGATATTAGCCTCGTGACTAAGAAAAAAAGGAAATGGCAAAGGATTAGTACGCTGGACGTTTATGCAAACAAAGATGTACTATATGTGGTCATTATATAACATGTATGTATGTATGTATGTATGTATGTATGTACATATATATATATATATATATATATATATATATATATATATACTGTATATATATATATATATATATATATATATATATATATATATATTCATATATATACATATATATGTATATATATACATACGTATGTATATATATTTACATATATACAGTATATATATATATATATATATATATATATATATATATTTATATATATACATATTTATACAGTATATATATATATTATATATATATATATATATATATATATATATATATATATATATATATATATATATATATATAGAGATACAGGTAAATCTATATGGATGTTAGATGAATAAACAGACATAAATGTATTCTTGTGTTTTTTATTACCTTTTCAAACAAAAGAAATAAAAAAAAGTATAAAATTGAACCTATATCAATTCAAACTGTCTACCAGAAAGACTAAAAGCAAAATTCTCATCCACTATCAGATATAAACTCAAGAGGTTTGATTAGTTTAACATTAAAAGGTTTAACGGTTTAAAGGCCCTAAAAATGTCATAGACAAGGAACAGTGACATTGCCCTAGCAAGTAGTACTATTCCCTAGAAAGCGACCATATATACATATGATCAGCACCCAAGCTTGGACCGGGAAGGGCCAGGTAATGGATGTTGATGACTTAGCATGTAGACCTATAAGCTCCTCCAAATCCCTCATCCTTAGCTCACAAGGATGGTGAGGTTGCAGAAACTAAAGAAAGTAACTAGTTTCATCGATCACCAGACAAAGACGTTACTAATAGGCCACAACAAAGAAATCAGTAAAGTTGAGAAAAGCTATTATTGTTTTTAGTAAAATTTTGGGGGCTCCATAAAATATGGACGATTAGTCTGTTGTCAAATAACAGTTTGAGTAGATTTCATCATCACAACTTAACAATACCATTTGTCAAATCAAATATAGATGCGAATGTCAAAAAACTATTCCTTTTTAAATGTTAATCTTTGAGGGGATTTTTCTTTTTTTGAATTACCAAAAACATATACATCTTTTGTATTCGAAGTTATAAGATTAAGGTAATGGGTATATAATACGACTGCCTATCGTACCAACCATTTATGGTGGACAGTCCCTTCAATTTAAAACTCGTTTATGCAAATCGCACATCGCTTGGGATATATATCAATTCTCACTCCCATTCATAGTATAAATATAAAAATCGAACGACATTTATGTGATTGCTCAATACATAATGTTTATCACCATTGACAGAATAACCATAAGAAGATTGCCACTATTAATACTATTATCAAATAAAATAATAATAATAATAATAATAATAATAATAATAATAATAATAATAATAATAATAATAATAATAATAATAAAGATGAGAAAAGTAGTGCAATGTAGATTAATTTACTTGTACATAAGAAAAGATTGGTTGAATTACTCATTTAATTGAGCAAATATACAGAAGATATAGATTAATTTTGTGTTAGAACACTTAAAGATATTTCTAGAGGAAGTACAGCAATCCTAAAACTACCTAAAGATAGTGAGCAAATACCAAATTGAGTAAGGAGTTTGACAGGGAGACCCTATCTCTCTTAAATTATTCACAGGATGTCTAGAAGTTTTTAAAAATTTAGATTGGGAAAGTATAGAAATTAATATTGATGAGGAATACCTTATTAACTTGAAATTTGCAGATGACAGATGTGTTTAGTGAATCGTGGGAAGAATTGCAAAAAAAAATATAGAATATTTGAATAGAGAAATAAGAAATGTATGAATGAAAATGATTACATGTAAAACTAAGATAATGTTCAATGAAAAAGCAGAGACAACAAATAAGGGTTATGGGCGAACCTCTTGAGTTTGTTAATGAATATACGTATTTAGGACAGACAGTAAGTGTTTCCCCAGGACAGGAGACCGAAATTAAAAGACGGATAAGAATGGGATGAAGAGCATTTGGTAAAAAAAATGAGATTATGAAAAGTGAAATGCCCCTTTTTCTTATAAATAAAGTATTCAGTGAAATGGTCCTACCAGTATTAACTTATGCATCAGAAACTTGGAGGCTTACTAAAGCCCGATAACATGAACTATAGTCAATTCTTTTTAGCGAGGCAGATTTGCACCGACTCGCAAGGGTGCCCTTTTAGCTCGGAAGTTTCCTGATCGCCGATTGGTTGGACAAGATAATTCTAGCCAATCAGAGAGCAGAAAACTTTTCCGAGCTAAAAGGGCACCGCTCTGAGTCGGTACAAATGCGCCTCATAAAAAAAAATTTAATATAGTTACAACTCAAAGAACTATGGAAAGAATAATGATGCGAATGCAGTAAGAGACAGAAAAAGAGCAACATGGATATGAGAGAAAACTAAAGTAGAGGATATTCTAACTATGTGTGAGAAAATGAAATGGATATGGGCACGGCATATAATAAGAATGACAGACAATAGATGGACATTAAGAATAACAAAATGGGTTCCTAGAGATTACAAGAGAAGCAGGGGAAGGAAGAGAAGACGATGGATTGACGAGCTAAGCAAATATGTAGTTAGTGACTGACATAGTAAGACCACAAACAAACGGGAGTGGAAGGACACGTTTGATGCCTTTGTACGAGAGAGAGAGAGAGAGAGAGAGAGAGAGAGAGAGAGAGAGAGAGAGAGAGAGAATATTGCCTTACAGTGAACTAGCAACGGCTGATGATAATTGTGTGTGTATATATAACGGATTTTGAGCGAAGCGAAAAATCTATTTTTGGGTGAGATAGCCATGACGTCCTGATGGAAGGTTCCTTCAGTAGCTTCCTTGGGTATATTTAACTACAGGGATATTCCCAGAGAATTAAACTAAAGGTTATCACAGAATTCTAACTTCTGGTGCGAGTACCCTAAAGGTTTCCCTCTAGGATATCGTATATCAACAGGGGACGCATGTATTAACACGCCACATAGCTATCTGCACTCCATATAGAGTTATCACTTCGATATGGAAAGGTGGAGGATAACTGGGGAGCCGTTCCACAGTTACACTCGTCCGTGGCTGCTTTTGGTACTCGAAACGTAAACAAACGGGCGCCATTGCTAAATGACGTCACGTCCGTCCTCATCCTGAGGCCAGCTTCTTGCTAATCTCCATGATACAGCAGGACAGGGCGGGGCCTGAAAGGCTGGACTAGAATAGATGGGAGGGTCCATCAGGACGTCATGGCTATCTCACCCAAAAATAGATTTTTCGCTTCGCTCAAAATCCGTTTTTTGGGCTCATGCCATGACGTCCTGATGGAAGTGTACCAGAGAATGACTGTATCGTGGAAACTTTCCCCTTTTTATGTAAGTGCCAAGGGCTTCGAATAGAGGTATGTAACATGTCCTTGTTAGAGTTTCCGTGAAGATCCAGCTTCCTGCCCCCCTGGCAGAGAAGTCCTGGTGGACCATACCAATATCTCGAAGCGATCATTGAAGAGCTACTCACCCTGCAGAGAGTTCGTGCAGGACTCGGAGACAAGACATAAGGTTAATATTCGGGTAGGAATATTATCAAGCATAGGTAAGTGATAAACATTTACTACACTCCCTGGAGGAGAGATCAATCTGGTCTCGAAGGCAGGACGAAGGTAAGTATTCAGGTAGGAATATTACCACAGCATGAGTGAGTATATAATACAAGTATATCTATATTATTCTTCTCTTTCAGAAGGAATGGGTTAAATGAAACTATGACAATCATATATTTCATAATAAATAATAGGAGCGGAGAGAGACGCACATGTAATAAAATAGGCATTTTATTTCATAGATTGCAGATTATTGTGATAACAATTGCAATAATAAATGTAAAGTTAATTTACAATAATAAAGAATAATGTACATAGAAAATAAAAGACTTCAATCTTGAATCTGAAAAGAAATTTCACTTTTAGAAACACAGGTACCAGAGGAACGTCAGTCTTTTTCAAAGAAAAAACACATCATGCCCTAGAGCATGTGGCACTCATGTGAAGTCTATGACATTTCACCTTGGTAAGAACAGTCTATTAGAAACACTAAGTGTCCATGAAATCACTATGTATCACAAAAGGGTCAACACAGGCACCCGTAGAGTTAAAGTCCCAAGTAACTCACTGTTCTATGCAGAGTTAAACGGCAGGTTTCATAACACTACCTGCGGCTACCACAAAATGTTTAACTTCATGCACTTGCTTCGCGTAATGCTTAAAGAAAACGCGCGACGATTTCCAACCTGTGAAGCTCTTGAGGCTTTCGAAATCCATGCTCTGGAAGAAGTTCAGGGAAGACGCGACTTTTCTAGGATCATGACCTGCGGGTGTACTGTTAGGATCCGCTCTGCGAATGAAGTAGGTGATTTTTGCTCTTAGTTGTTTCAGTGACAAGTCACTACCCGATGTTTCTCCTTTGAAGAGTTGTCCTCCACCGAAGTCTGAAGTTCTTTGAAGATAGACCTTAAGACTCTCCACTGGGCATAGAGAGACATCTTCCTTCAGGGGGCAGATTCTCCAAGGGCCCCATCTCTTGGTGGGTAGTTCATTCTTTGCGAGAAACGTCGGATCAGGGAAGAGGGTAAGCTCTCCTGTATCTGCGAACAGGATATGACCCTCTTCTCTTGATAATGCCACTATTTCACTGACTCGGGCTCCCGAGGCGAGAGCAAAAAGGAAGATAACTTTTTGAGTCAAGTCTTTTAGAGGGCACGAATCGTTGTCCAGGTTAGAGGCAAAATGGAGCACCTTGTCCAGGGACCAGGAGATAGGTTTTGGCGGGGGTGCTGGGCGTAGTCTAGCGCATGCCTTTGGTAATTTATTGAAGATATCGCTGGACAGATCAATCTGGAAGGCGTACAGTAGTGGTCTAGTCAAAGCCGATTTGCAGGTGGAAATCGTGTTGGCTGCTAAGCCTTGTCCATGAAGGTGAATGAAGAAGGACATGCAAAAATCAATGGTGATTTCCGTAGGATTTTTTGCCTTGACGAGCGAGACCCACTTTCTCCAGGAAGATTCGTATTGCCGTCGTGTGGATTCAGTCTTGTATTCCTCGAGTAAGTCTAGACTTTTCTTCGAGATTCCAAACCTTTTCTTTGCGGCTAAGGAGAGAAAATCATGAGATGAAGGTCCCTGACTTTCAGTGATGAAGCGAAGACAGTCGACTTCTGTACTTATTGAGAGAGAACTGGGCCCGGTAGGGGGATCAGCGTGGGCTGCAGCTCCAGGACCAGAGGGTACCAATTGCTTCGGGGCCACTTGGGAGCCACTAGGGCCGCTGTCCCTTTGAAGGTTCTCAGTTTGGAGAAGACTTTCAGCAGAAGGTTGGGGGGAGGGAACAGGTATATCCTGGACCATCTGTTCCAATCCAGTGACATGGCATCCACTGCTTCTGCCTTAGGATCCTCGTACGGGGCCACATATCAAGGAAGTTGATTGTTGTCGCTCGTTGCGAAGAGATCGATCTGAAGTTCCGGGACTTGGTGAGAGATGAAGGAGAATGACCTTGCGTCTAGAGACCATTCCGACTCTATTGGGCTTGTCCGTGATAGAGCGTCCGCCGTCACGTTGCGGAATCCTTGTAGGTGAACTGCAGACAGGTGCCATTTCTTCTTTTCTGCCAGACGGAAGATCGGAAGAAGTACCTGATTTATCTGGGGCGATCTCGAGCCCTGACGATTGAGACATCTGACTACCACCGAGTTGTCCAGAGTCAGACGGATGTGGATCGAGGGAGGCGGGGAGAGTTTCTTCAGGGTGAGAAGAACCGCCATGACCTCCAAGAAGTTGATGTGAAACGTCTTGAATAGGGGAGACCATGTTCCTTGAACCTGTCGTTGGGGGGAGTGACCTCCCCAACCCTCCAGTGACGCGTCCGTGTGGATGTTGATCGATGGAGACGGGTGTTGAAGAGGAATTGACCTTTTCAGGGCCATTGCTTCCGACCACGGCTTTAATAGTGAGCGAAGTCTGTTTGGAAGCCGTCTCTTGAGGTCTCTTCGAGCGATGGATGCGAAACGTCTCCAGACTCCCGCGGCATCCTTTAGCTGTGCGCGAAGCACTGGGTTTGTCACAGAGGCGAACTGTAGAGAGCCGAGAACTTGTTCCTGCTGTCGTCTTGAGATCCGTTTGGATTTCAGAAGTCTTCTGACAGACCCTGCTATTTCCTTCCTTCTCTTCTGTAGAATGGAAAGGTGGTGTGACTGAAGATCCCAATGGATTCCCAACCATTGGAACTTCTGAGCTGGAGAGAGGCGAGATTTCTCGGTGTTTATCTTGAATCCCAGATGCTCTAGGAACTGGGTGACTTTGTTGCAGGCTCTTACACAATCTTCGGGTGATGTCGCCCAGACTAGCCAGTCGTCTAGGTAGGCCATCACTTGGACGCCCTGAAGACGGAGTTGTTGGACGATGGCGTCTGCCAGCTTGGTGAAGATCCGTGGAGCCACGTTGAGCCCGAAGGGCATGGCCCTGAAGGCGTAACTTTTCCTTTGGAGTCGAAATCCTAGGTAGGAGGAAGCGTGATGATTCATTGGAACGTGCCAGTAGGCATCCACCAGGTCTATGGAGACCGTGTAGGCCCTTTGAGGTAGAAGGGTCCTTATTTGTTGCAGAGTCAGCATCTTGAACTTGTTGTTCGCAATGAACTTGTTGAGAGGGGATAAGTCTAGAATGACTCTGAGTTTGTCGGAGTCCTTCTTGGGAACGCAAAATAGTCTCCCTTGGAACCTGGTTGACTTTACCCTCCTGATCACCTTCTTGTTCAAGAGTTCTAGGACATATTCTTCCAGGAAGGGGGTTGACTGTTGAAAGAATTTCTGGAAGGCTGGGGGTGGTTGAGTCCAGTTCCAGCCTAGTCCCTTCTTGACGATGCTGTGTGCCCAGGGATCGAAGGTCCAACGATCCTGGAATTGGCGGAGTCTTCCTCCCACCGGAAGCACTTCATTGCTTCTGGTGTTCCGAGGCTTTGCCACCTCGGCCGCTAGCTCCCCTTCCTCCTCTGCCTCTGGAGGGGCGGCGAGACGAATCTCTGCCGGAACCCCTGCTTGAGCCCCTACCTCTGGGACGAAAGGTAGTAGCGTGTTGCTAATACGCAGGGGTAAAGAACGGTGACTGCGACACTACTGGTTGGGGGACCAACTGAAAGGTCTGCTGTGGCTGTGTGGCCACTTGGGGAGTAGCGGTACCCGGAAACTGCCGTCTCTGTTGACATTGCTGGGGTTTCGGCTTTGGAGGTTTCCTCTTAGGTTGAGGGCCATCGTCCTGAGAGGATTTCCTTTTTCTTGACATGCCCCACTTGTGGAGAAGGTTCCTATTCTCCGTGGCGGCCTTGTCTGCAATCTCTTTCACCAGGGAGGAGGGAAAGAGATACTTACCCCAGATATTGGAAGAAATCAGCCTCCGGGGTTCGTGTTTCACCGTCGCGTTGGCAAACACGAATTCACGACAGGCTCTGCGAGCCCTAGTGAAGCTATATAGGTCCTTCGTCATCGTTGCCAAGTGCGATTTGGCTAGGACCATATAAAAGTCCGGGACTCTAGTATCCCCGGCCATAAGTTCTAGCTGTACCTGGAGGGACAGCGATGCAGCAAGCCTCTCCTTCGTATCCTGTTTTCCTACGAAGGAGGTGATCATTTAGCCTTGGGAGGTCCTCATTGAATTGATGACCGGCTACGTCAGGCTCTAACTTCCCCACCGTGAAGGTTGACTGGACGTCTTTCCAGTGCCTATCATTGGGAGGAACGGTAAGGGAGAAGGGTCTGCACTCCTCCAGTGCAGGGCAAGGTTTCCCTTCCTCCACTGCCTTTAAGACCGCTGTGAAGGCCTTTTCGATGAAGGGGAAAGTCGCAGCATTCGGCGCAACGAAGGTTGGATGTTTCTTACTAAGTGCCAGCATCTTGGAGTTGGTGAAACCCCTACTCTTCACCGCCTGGGCTAGCATAGCCTGGGCCTTCGCGAGATCGAACACGATAACCTCCTTCAGTTCGGTCTCCTCCTTTGAGGCTGGTTCGGACCTGAGCCGGACGTAACAGTCCGGATAAGCCTCGAAGTTCGGGAAGAATTCCACTTCTTCCAACAAGATAGAGCCAACCCTTTCACTGATGTAGATCTTTCCAGTCGTGATCGGCATATGCTCGGCATATCTCCATGGGTTAGCTTCCGAGCAAGTGGGGAGGTCCTTAACCGAAATCCGTTTCGGTTGTTTAAGATTAACCAGAGTAGTCCGGAATTGCTCCTGGGTTTCTCGTAGTTTTCTTTCCATGAGGGCTTCAAGCATCTTGAAGACCTCTTGAGTGGCCGATGGAAGAGGGTCCGGGGTAGCGGAAGTTGAAGGAACAGGTTCCTCGGACGGTGCAGGAGTCGCTGCGGGAGTACGAGCGGGAGCGACCTCGGTCTCCGAATCAGGGTATTCCACCTGATCTTCTTCATAGTCGAGTTCCTCGCCCATGAGGTTCTTCTCCGTCTCTTCTGACACTTCCGACATACGTTCCACGTTATCAGAATCCAAATGGCACTCATGCATGGACTGGGCCATGACAATATCAGGTTCCACCACGATCTGGACAGTGGGGATCTGATCACGGGGGACCACAGAGTCTTTGGATGCCTTTGGGAAAAGCAAGGCCCTCAAATCTTCGCTGGCGAGATACGGTCCGGTGGCGTTCTTCTGGAAGCCACGCACCCATTTGCGTAGCTTCTCTCGAGCGTTGTCCCTTGCCTCTGCAGAAGGAGGATCGTCGAATGCCTCGGCCAAACGACTCTTGCAGACTGTACAGTTCTGCGGGTCCCAGTATTTTAGGTCGCCTTTCTTGGCGGCGCAGGGGGCGTGGGTCCGGCAAGCCTTGTGCCCGTAGAAGTCTGGGCGCTTCACCCCCACAGAAGTTGCTTTCACACTTCATATACTCCTCCTGTAAAAGAAAGAGATCATGAGTACATGGAAGGCATAAGAATGACTTACATTACTCTAAAAGTAAGATAACTTAATCTAACATTTTTAAGCATTAAAGTAATTCACAAGGTATTATAATGCCTGAGAATAATGAGCGGGAAAGGAAGTAGATAGACACATACTTGTGAATCCCGCCCAGTCGGTTACCGTAACCTTATCAGTAGGCAGTTTCTTTTGTGGCCGAAGGCCACAAAACGGAAATCCATATGGATAAGCCGTGGTGGGTAGAAGCTAAGCCTCTAACAGAAATTGCCCGCAGGGTGTAGCAGGGTCTGAGACCACTCAGATCCCTGGAGTAGAAGGGGAATAGGAGAACCCCTTATTAGATATAGGTTCCGGCAATCGGCTGCACTAAGACACACAGAGTATGCTGGAATATTATAATGTGCAATCAAACAGCACAGCCACAGACTAATATGGTAAGACAATACCTATGTATAGAAGTGGCTAAGCCATTTGGCTGCAGTATGTGACTGTCAGCATGTTGTCGGCAGGTATGAGAAGGGCTGCATGTCCCTTAACGTCTCAGGAGGGTGCCGGCAGACCGCCGGTACGCCAGAGGCCGGTCCTGCAGGGTGGAAGGCATCAAGACAAACACAGTGAGCATCTAAAGTATAATACCATCGTGGCGACCGCCGGCACAGCGGCGGGTCGCCGGCAGGAGGCGGCGGCTCCGGCAGCCGAAGGCTGATGGCCTGGTGAGCTTGGATCAATTCATAAGATAGATATGTATATGGTTGTATACCTAGACCGCCGGAAATCAATGCCGGCACGCCGGTGGCCGGCTCCGAAGGTCGGCCAGCTGTTACTAGGTAAAATGAGGGGTGGGACGTCGGCTGCATGTCGACGGAAGCCGGCAGCCTCCGGCACACGGAAGGCTGATGTCTTAGAGGGGGAGGGCATCTTATGAAAGAACGTCACCTGAGGTAATGGCGGTTACCGCCGGCAGTAGAGGTGGCAAAGGACCGGCAACGGGATAGTAGGAGAGAAAGGTAAGGAGGGATGGAAGGGGTAAGATCTCATACCCCTCCGGCATCCCTCCGGAGAGAGTACATTCATACTCCTAGCATCCGGCGGCAGGGAGCTGGCAGTCGGCCGGGTGCCTGGGGTAACCCAGGGGAGGGTTAGAGGGCACTCAAGAGGGGGGAAACCCCCGCCGGCCGGACCGCTGCCGGCAACCACCCCCATAGAACGCTATGAAGGGTATGTGTACCAGAGCGGCCAGCTCAGCAGGAGAACAAGTTAGCCCTACCACTCCACCCAAGGGAGGAGTTGTAGGACTAGGGACAGATGTGTGTAGGCAAGCCTACACCAAAGGGATAGGTGGGGAGGGGGAAGATGAAGGGTCTTTCTATAGGGGAGACTCTGTATGAGAACGGCCAACAAGGAAAGGGGGAACACTCCCTAACCTAGGTTAGGTAGCCCAGGATGAGAATGGTACAGGAGTACCGTCCCAAACTATAATAGGGCAGAGTCAACCCCCAGAACTTAACCTAGAGAAGGAGGGCTAACTCCTAGGCTAGGCAAGCTTGAAAGACACATCGCAAGTTGCAGGGAGGAAGGAGTAACCCAACCAGGTGCAACTGAGGAAGGGCAGAGCCGTTCCTTATTTCTCGGTCACGACCCTAAGGGAGGGTCATTCCCTTAGGGTAGACAGAGAAGCGATAAATACTCTGTTTGTAGACAAGATTCCCCTATATAGAAGGGGAAGCAAGGCCACACAGAGGGAACGCCCGCAGGCAGTGGGATTAGGGAGAATATAGGGGTTCCTACATTAGGTTAGGGTGGAAAGATATGCAATCAACCCGGTCCTCTATATGGTCCCCGAAGGCGAAAACACTTACATCACAGTAAATAGTATGTTTAATAATGCCACAATCTTCATAACTTAACTTAGGAACACTGGTATATATCATGCATGAAAACAAGCACTAGGCTATCCAGCCTAGGGGCTAAGCTAGCGATCTAGTATGGGGTCGAACGGCGACCGAGTCTGATGAGCGCTAAAACACGATATAAGTAATTCCTAGCTATGAAGACTAAATAACTAACAATATTAATTAGTTAAATGACCGGAGAAGGCTGTTCTGGCTAACTAAATAAAGCATGCGATATGAACAGCGACGCCATAAAATGGCGCGTCCGGGATCGGCACAGCTCTGCTACAAAACTCAATATTTTACGAAAAGTAGAAGTTACTTTACGGCTAGAGCTTAATTAAACAATACTGGGACCTGGTACTAAACTTTCCAGAAGAAGGCGAGGCTGAAGGTAGCGACATAGCGGCGATGTAAGCAGATGAAAAACGCACTCAAGGAAAATCAAACTAAAGCAAGGAGCTACAGGCAGAAGGATCAGGACGGACGTGACGTCATTTAGCAATGGCGCCCATTTGTTTACGTTTCGAGTACCAAAAGCAGCCACGGACGAGTGTAACTGTGGAACGGCTCCCCAGTTATCCTCCACCTTTCCATATCGAAGCGTTAACTCTATATGGGGTGCAGATAGCTATGTGGCGTGTTAATACATGCGTCCCCTGTTGATATACGATATCCTAGAGGGAAACCTTTAGGGTACTCGCACCAGAAGTTAGAATTCTGTGATAACCTTTAGTTTAATTCTCTGGGAATATCCCTGTAGTTAAATATACCCAAGGAAGCTACTGAAGGAACCTTCCATCAGGACGTCATGGCTTGAGCCCCCCCCCCCCCAAAAAAAAAAAATATATATATATATATATATATATATATATATATATATATATGTATGTATATATATACATATATATACATATGTATATATATATATATATATATATATATATATATATATATATATATATATATATATATATATATACATATATATATACATATGTATATATGTATATATATATATATATATATATATATATATATATATATATATATATATACAGTATATGTGTGTGTGCATTATATATACAGTTTTAGGAATGGAAGGAATTGGACAAAAAAAAGTGTAATCTATACGAACTTTTAGCATCTTCATCTGATATCTGGAAAGTAATAATAATAATAATAATAATAATAATAATAATAATGATAATAATAATAATAATAATGAGACGCAGAATACCAGATTTGTAATTAGAGAAAGGATACGGTGTATTTTGTAATAAAAAAAAAACATACGTACCATAAAACTTGATTTTAATGATGATCAGACATTACAAGGTTTACGCTGCTTCCCTTTCTACCCAATTCTGAGAAATCTTCTAATGTAAATATCATTGGTAAACTGGGTAGATTCTAGTAAACAAATATAGTTAGAACACATCCGATTAACTTACATTAGACATATCAATTCCTAAATCCCGTTTTCTTTCAGTATACGTGTATGGGAGTTACTGGTGGTGGGGCAATTGCGTACTGGACATTTGAGTTCCCGAACAGTTGTGTCCCGGACAGCTGTGTCCTGGACAATTGCGTCCCCGGACTTTTTCGACCCGGCAATATGCGTATCTGTACTATAGTCAATTTTTTTTAGTGAGGCAGATTTGTACCGACTCGCAGGGGTGCCCTTTTAGCTCGGAAAAGTTTCCTGCCATCTGATTGGTTAGAATTATCTTGTCCAACCAATCAGCGATCAGGAAACTTTTCCGAGCTAAAAGGGCACCCCTGCGAGTCAGTGCAAATGCGCCTCATTAAAAAAATGGACTATAGTTTTTAGTGACCAGGTAATATTTGTTAAAAGATACGGAAGTGACTCTTTGTCTATCTGTATGTCTGTATGCATGTATATATGTATGTAAGTATGTATGTATGTTATCGCTCGATTACAAAACTACTAATTACTGTTAATAAGATATATGGCATAAAACTACTGAAATACAGAACTTAGAATTACTGTACTTAACTATCATTTTACTTATTTACGTAGACCTTTTGAAAACAACTCCTGATATCTCTAGAAGCAGACGAGACTTTTTATTCACGGAAGTTCAACCTCAGTTTTCTTTTTGATTTACCTCGTTTACATAGTGGCGAGTTACCTAATTTTTTTTTTTTTTTTTTACTTGTGTAATATATTAGACTTACTTAGCTCCTTCATAAACTTGGTTTATATAACGGATTTTGAAGCGAAGCCAAAAATCTATTTTTGGGTGAGGTAGCCATGTCGTCCTGATGGAAGTTCCTTCATTAGTAGCTTCCTAGGTTATATTTGACTACAGTGATATATCCCAGAGAATTTACCAAAGGTATCCAGAATTCTAACTCCTGGAGCGAATATCCCTTAAAATTAGATATCGCGTAATCAGAGGACGTATTCTTGACACGTCCCATAGCTATCTACACCCCTAATAGCGTTTCCGCTTCGAGGGGGAAAAAGTGGCAAGAATATATTAGAGTCGTTAAGGAGGCAACGCTCTCGACACTCTTACTGTACTGTAAATAGTGAGACAAATCGCCACCGCGAGGCGCCACCAAGCCATTCTTTGTAGCTTTGTAGGTGATCCAGATACAGTACCATAGGGAGGGATTCATTTTCCTTTTGTCAAAAAGAGGGTGGGTCCATCAGGACGACATGGCAACCTCACCCAAAAATAGATTTTTCGCTTCGCTTCAAAATCCGTTTTTTAGGCTTAGGCCATGTCGTCCTGATGGAAGTTTACCAGAGCATTAATGTATCTGTGGATTTTCAATAGTGCCGTTATCTCGAGATAAATATTTCCTATTTGGTCTTCTAGACCTAGAGACACTTGATGTTACCGTTATACATCAATTAACTGATCATAAACTATGTCAGCTCTTCCTGCCCCCTACAGGGAAGAGTCTGGGTAGACTAGTAAAAAACCCGAGGATTGTGAGTTCAAGGAACAATCTAGCAAACAGTTTGTATATTAGTGTCATCATATACATAAAGGATAGTTTGTACTTAGATGGTATATCTCTGTATAGGTTACTGATACCTCCCAAGTCTGGCTGAAAAGAGACAGACAGGTTTATAAACGTGTAGGAAACCTTAGTTCAGTAAAATAAACAGTTTAGTTCAATCAGTTCTTACCTGTTTGCTTGGAACAGTCTTAACCTTAGTTCCACAATATTTTCTCAAATATTAAAAGAATCAAGGATGCTCTGACTTTATTCCTAATCTAGAATGTTTGAGGCGAAAGAGACGCAAAGATTCCTTCTATTGTTTATTACAAAAATAGAAATCATGGTTGTATTCAATTACATCTTATGCAGAACAATTCTGCATAAAAGCTTAAATAGTAATAACAGAATTAAAATAAGTTTCACCTGAAAAGGAAAACATTAGCCACTCTAAGGGAAATATAAAATTTCACTATGTATTCTGTTGTTACTAGGAACACTATGCATATAAGTATGCCTGGCACTTGTGTCAGTCTATTATGCTTAATGTCACCTGTGTAGAGAGAAGAGTCTATAGTGTTGTTACTAAACACAATACTCAACATGATATGTCTTACGAGCCTATCATGTACACCCTTCACTAAAAGTCCCAATTAGTACACTGTTCTTCGCAGTAATCAAGCGGCAGGTTTTATAACACTGCCTGCCGCCACCATATGAAATTTTATTTCCTGTAATTGCTTCGCATAGTGTTTGAGGAAAACTCTGGATGACTTCCATCAAGTATAAGCACGAAGGCTTTCAAACGACATCGTCTGAAAGAAATTCAGAGAAGAGGCAACTTTTCTTTCATCTCTTAGTGGGCAGCTCGTTCTTGGCGAGAAACGTCGGGTCTGGAAAGAGGTTCAGTTCTCCGGCGTCTGTGAACTGAATGTGGCCATCATCCCTCGAGAGGGCCACTATTTCACTAACTCTGGCTCCTGAGGCTAGTGCAAATAAGAATATCACCTTTTGAGTCAAGTCTTTCAGCGAGCAATCCTCATTGTTCAGAGTTGATGCTAAGTGAAGAACCTTATCCAAAGACCATGAAATGGGCTTTGGAGGAGCTGCAGGCTGAAGTTTAGCGAAGGCTTTTGGAATCTTGTTGAAGATTTCATTAGAAAAGTTTATCTGGAAGGCATATAGTATTGGTCTGGCTAGGGCAGATTTACATGTAGTAATCGTGTTGGCTGCTAAACCTTGTTCATGAAGATAGATGAAGAAGGACAAGCAGAAATCTGTAGAAATCTCCTTAGGTTTCTTCACCTTGACAAAGACCACCCATTTCTTCCAGGAAGACTCATAGTCTTCTTGTTGACTTTGACTTGTATTCTTCTAAGAAGTTAATACTGTCCCTAGAAATCCCGAACCGTTTCTTGACCGCTAGGGCGAGAAAATCATGAGATGAAGGTTCTGGGTTTTCTCTGATGAAGCTGAGACAGTCAATTTCTGCACTTGCTGAGTCAGAACTGGGTCCGGCAACGGGATCAGCTTCAGGCATAGTTCCGTTATCAAAGGGTACCAAACACTGTTGGGCCACTTGTGGGCCACTATTGCTGCTATCCCTCGAAAGGATCTCAGTTTGTCGAGGACTTTCAGCAGAAGGTTGGTTGGAGGGAACAGGTAGATCTTGGACCACCTGTTCCAATCTATGGACATTGCGTCTGTCGCTTCCGCTAGAGGATCCTCGTACGGGGCTACATACCGGGGTATCTTCTTGTTGTTGCTCGTTGTGAAGAGATCTATCTGCAGTCCTGGGACTTTGCGTAATATGAAGGAGAATGATTTTGCGTCTAGGGATCATTCTGACTATCGGGTTGACCCTGGATAGAACGTCCGCTGTCACATTGTGGAACTCTTGAAGGTGGACTGCTGACAAGTGCCATCTCTTCTTCTTCGTTAGACGGAGGATGGCCAATATCACTTGATTTAGGTGAGGCGATCTCGAGCCTTGTCGATTTAGGCATCTCATTACAACTTCGCTGTCTAGAACCAGACGGAGGTGGATTGAGCAGCGGAATTCGTTTCTTCAGAGAGAGAAGAACCGTCGTGGCTTCCAGAAAATTTATGTGGAAGGTCTCGAAAAGGGGAGACCAGTTTCCCTGGACTTTCCGATGATGAGAGTGACCTCCCCACCCCTCTTTTGAGGCGTCCGTGTGAACGGTGACTGCCGGTGGAGGTGGTTTCAGAGGTGCCTTGCTCTTCTGGTTCTTGGCTTCCGACCATGGTTTGAGTAGTGATCGCAGACGATTTGGAATCAGTCTTTGTAGATCTCTTCGAGCGTTTGATGCGTAGTTTCTCCAAACTCCTGATGCATCTTTTAATTGTGCTTTCAATATTGGATCTGTCACTGAGGTAAACTGGAGTGACCCCAACACACTCTCCTGTTGCCTTCTTGATATCCTGTCGGATTGAAAAAGTCTCTTGACAGATCCTGCTATCTCTTTCCTATTCTTTGATGGAATGGAAAGGCAGTGTGACTGTAAATCCCAGTGGACGCCCAGCCACTGGAACTTTTGAGCTGGGGATAGACGAGACTTTTCCAAGTTGATCTTGAATCCTAAGTGTTCCAGGAACTGGATCACTTGCTTGGAGGCTTGCCTGCACTCTTCCTCGGATGCTGCCCACACCAGCCAGTCGTCCAGGTAGGCTACTACCTGGATCCCCTTTAGGCGTAGTTGATGAATGACTGCATTCACAAGCTTGGTGAATACCCTTGGGGCTATGTTTAGACCGAAGGGCATGGCTCTGAAAACGTACTTTCTTTTCTGTAGTTTGAACCCTAGGTAGGGGGAAACTTGACGGTTGATTTGAACATGCCAGTACGCATCCGTCATGTCTATGGAGACTGTGTATGCCCGTTTGGGCAAAAGGGTCAGCATTCTGAATTTGTGGTTCACTATGAACTTGTTGAGTGGTGATAAATCCAGAATGACTCTGAGCTTTTCCGAATCCTTCTTCGGAACACAAAATAGCCTTCCTTGGAATCTGATGGACTTTGCCTTCCGTATAACTCTTTTGTTCAGGAGTTCCTAAACATATTCTTCCAGAATGGGGAATGAGTGCTGGAAGAATTGAGGAAAGTTTGGTGGAGTTGAGCTCCAATTCCACCCTAGTCCGTTCTTGATTAGGCTATGGGCCCAGGGATCGAAGGTCCAACGATCCCGGAAGAGAAGAAGTCTCCCTCCTACCGGTAGCATCTCACTTGGAGTGCTGGTTGGAGGACTTGCCTCCTTGGCCACGTCAACCTTTGTTACCCTTACCTCTGAAGGGGCGTCTACAGGATCCTCGAAAGGAACCTCGAGACTTTGGCCTAAAAGTCGTCGATTGACTTTCAAAGACTGGGGTGAACACCGGCGATTGGGTCGCCAGCGTTTGGGGCCACCAGTTGGAAGGTGGTGGTTGGTTGTGCCACCGTCTGGGGCACCGTGGCCACGGGAAGCTGTTGCTGTTTTCTAGGCCGAGAGGGCACTCTTGGTCGTTTTGATTTATTCTTCGGCTGGGGACCCTCGTCAGCGGTAGATTTTCTTTTTGAGGACAAGCCCCACTTGGAGAGGAGATTCCTGTTCTCTGTAGCGGCTTTGTCGACGACCTCTTTGACCACTTTGCTTGGGAAGAGGTCTTTTCCCCAGATATTGGAGGCTATGAGCTTCCTTGGTTAGTGTCTCACCGCAGCCGAGGTGAACACGAACTCTCTACAAGTCCTTCGGGCTTTGATAAAGTTGTACAAGTCCTTGGTGACTGTCGCCAAATGAGATTTGGCGAAGGCCATATACATATCTGGGGTGTCCGGGATGCTTGTCATAGTCTCTAAGCCAGTCTGCAGAGACATGGAAGCAGCAAGACGTTCTTTAGTCTCTTGTTCCCTGCGCAGGAGAGACTCTGACAGCTTCGGGAGGTCTTCTCCGAACTGTCGTCCAGCAATATCTGCCTCCAGCTTCCCAACTGTGAAGGTGTTATGAACATCCTTCCAATCTTTATCATCTGATGGAAAAGCAAGGGAAAAGAGTCTACACTCCTCCAGTGCAGGGCAAGGTTTCCCTGCTTCAACTGCCTTTAAGGCTGCCTTAAACCCTTTGTCCATAAAGGGGAAGGCACGTTTGGGGTCAGCAATAAAGGACGGGTGCTTTTTGCTGAGAGCCGGCACCTTGGAACTAATAAAGGCCCTCTCTTTCAAGGGGGTTGTATATAAAGCCTGAGCCTTAGAGAGTTCGAGGACAATCGTCTCTTTTGGCTCTGTTTCCTCCTTGGATGCAGGTTCCGTCCTTAGACGGACATAGCAGTCCGGGTAGGTCCCTTTGCTGGGCCAAAACTCCATTTCCTCTACTGGGACAGTGCCCAGTTTCTCCAAGAGGAAGATCTTCTCCCCCGACATTGGCATATGCTCTGCATATCTCCAAGGGTTAACGTCAGAGAAAGCGGGGAGATCCTTGACGTTTAGCTTCTTCGGGGCTAAACGTGTTGCAACCAGCTGATGCATTTCCGTCCGAAGAGAAGCTTCTTTCTCGGACGATTTCTTCTGAATGTCCTGCACCATAGACAGTAGCGAGTGCAACGTACTCGTGATGGAATCTAACTGGGGTGCAGTAGATGAAATCGAAGGCACCGGCTCAATCACCGTGGCTGATGATACCGAAATCGTTTCGGTCTTATCGACTTCAGCCTCAGGAGTTATGTCATCCTCCTGCTCCAGTTCTTCCAGTAGGAGATTGTTCTCAGTCTCCTCTGAGACGACCGACATGTTGTCATCTAATTGGATGCCCTTCAAGGTGTCCGAAACAACAGATTCCATCGGAATCTGTACTAGGGGAATCTCAGGTTGAGCCTGGGGAATGATTGCATCCGCAGATGACCTAGGGAAAAGACAGTCCCTCATCCTCTCATTAGGAAGGTATGGGCCAGAGGTGTTCTTCTGAAAACCCCGGACCCATTTTCGCAGCGTGTCCCTTGCTGCATCCCTTGACTCAGTAGACTTTTGATCATCAAAAGCCTCTTTTACCAGTTTGTCACAAACGGTACATACCTGTGGGTCCCAGTATTTGAGAGCCCCCTTAGTGACTGCGCAGCAAGCATGAGCCCTGCACACGTCATGGCCGTAGAAGTTCTTGCTACGGACCCTGCAAAAGCTGTTCCCGCACTCGGGATGCTCCTCCTGTAAAGAAAGAAAGCATATAAGTATTCGGTGAAATTCTCAGATTTCGGCATACATTTTTTTTTTTTTTTTTAAATATTAGCTTGGATAGAGTAAGCTAGAAAATAGGAAAGACACCTACTTGTGTTTCCTGTCCAGCCCATTGCTATGACCTCCTCAAATATTGAACAGTAAATTCTTAATGAATTTGGTATGGGAAGATAATATCCTTTGATATAAAGTGTCTTTTTAACACAATGTCCCAGGTTCAATATTGGGGGTAAATTAATGGTTGATAACCATTAAGTGGTAGAGAGGATCATTCTCTTATATGTGATGGTCTCACAATAGGCTGCCCATGAAGCACCTTGTAGGTTGGAAAAAACTTTTTGGGCTAGAGCACTGACTGGTGGCGGTATACCACCAGACCTGCTGGCACATGCCGGGCCTGCCGCCACATGCCGGCCTTGCCGACATATGCCGGCCTTGCCGACATATGCTGGCCTTGCCAACATATGCCGGCCTTGCCAACATATGCCGGCCTATTCTGGGCTATTGAAGGCAGTTACTGTCTTCAGATCTATACTTTGGGTGGCCGACTGCCGGCCGACAACTTAGTTGCCGGCCACTGGTCATAGAATGTTTATTGTCGTTGGGTTATCGCTCAGCGACATCTCCGGCAAGTGGCGGCAGAGTAACTGCCGGCCGACAGACAACCAACATGGCCGCCGACAGCTATAAGCTGCCGGCGGCCGGCCCAGTATAGGAAAGGTAGAGAAAAAGAGAGAGGATGGCGGAAGGCAAAGGCTCAGCCTTGCCGGCCTACATCCCGAATGAGGGTTCAAGTGGAAGGGGGAATTATATTCACGCTTCCACCCAACCATATCCCATCCATATGGGCTATGGAAGGCAGTCCAAGGGAGGACTGAAGAACACTCTAATGATTATGAGGGTACCTGCCGGCAGCCGGCCCGGCCGGCAGCAGACAGGGAACCTCAGGCCAGTTCTATAGATTACCCTTTAGGGTCAAATGTAGAATGACGACCAGGGAGGGTGATGGTTCATCCAACACAAAAGAGACAGCGGGGAAGGGGGAAAAGTCCTATAAGTAAGGTAATACCCGAAAGCATTACCCAACTTAAAGGATTCTGATCTCATAAGGTAACCTCAAGTAGGGGAAATCATTTCCCCCGGTTGGGTTAGTCAAGTGAGAAAGCAGCCATAGGATACAATCTCGCAAGAGAACAGAATCTCGTACCAGGTATCTTAGACAATGAAGAAATCATTTCTTCGGTCTAATATCCACTAGCACAGGACTGTCTGCTAGACCGAGGAAGGAGGAATTGTAAAACAAAAACCTCCACGAATGGCCTAGGGAGGCCTAGCCTCCTGTATAGACAACTTAACCTGACTTGGGAAATCATTTCACCGAGACAGTAAGATGCCTAACACAGACTTTACTCTGATGTCCCGTTCTAAACTCAACAACCGACTCAGTGGTTAAGAGAAAGAAACGAAACACCCCAGTAAACTCTGCCAGAACTCAGTTCACAGCAAAGCTAACTGAGGGTAGCCTAGGCTTATCAGAGGGAAGGGGAATTGCTCTTAAATCTCGCCTAGAGATTGGTATCGACTTAGAAGGTATAGGAGGCATCAACCTCACCTTAGAAGACAATACAAGAGCAATTAGGGACATGTATGAAAGTATACTAAAGCCCCTAGGCTAGAAAGTCTAGGAGCATAGAGAATCGTTCACCGAAACTCTCTTGTATGCTATCTTGGAAGAGGAAAATTTATGCAGTAATATCTTAATTGTATAAAATATTGCCTGAGCTTCAATAAAACTTTACCAGGAAGGTTATATCATGCATGAAGTGTGTAGGTGCCTAGGCTAGGAAGCCTAGCACTCGTGAGGCTCGAACATAAATAGCCAAATCCACGACAACAATGACATAATATAAAAATCCCTAGCTAAAATACTAAATAGCTAAAGTTATTAAAGCAAATAATTCTGGGAAAGTCGTTCTGGCTAACTAGATATACAGGAAGAACGACCGCGTTCATGACGCCATCCGGCTGGCAACAGCTCTTGTTACGTTAATTACGATCTCAATCGAAGAGTAAAACTGGCAAGAGCGTACATTTACACAATTCAAAGATATTACTTAACTTTCCAGAAGCTGATGAGGCTGGTGAAGACAAATAACTCCAAAATAGGGAGATATAACACGGGATAACACCGGTCAACGAAGCTACAAGAGAAAGAATGGCTTGGTGGCGCCTCATGGTGGCGATTCGGCGCACTATTTACAGTACAGTAGGAGTGTCTAGAGCGTTGCCTCTTTAACGACTCTCCTATATTCTTGCCACTTTTTCCCCCTATTAGGGGTGTAGATAGCTATGAGACGTGTCAAGAATACGTCCTCTGATTACGCGATATCCAATTTTAAGGGATATTCGCTCCAGGAGTTAGAATTCTGGATACCTTTGGTAAATTCTCTGTGATATATCACTGTAGTCAAATATAACCTAGGAAGCTACTAATGAAGGAACTTCCATCAGGACGACATGGCCTGAGCCCAAAAAAGCTTTTTTTTTCTTTTACTTGTGTAATATATTTTATAATTTCATTAATTTCTAGATTTTCTTCTTATGAACTACTTACTTTTTATGGAAACTGAACCCCATGGCACAGAGACAATTTATGAAATCAAATACAGGTGGAGATATACTTGTTGATTTCGAAATTCGGGAAGAATACCGTATTCTCCCGAGTGGACAAAAGTTTCTTGCTGTCGAAACTGGAATACATGACGAGAAGAGAATTCTAATCTTTGCAAGTGATGAAGGCTTGAATGAATTGACAAGGTTTCCAAATTGGGCAGCAGATGGAACGTTCAAAGTATGTCCACAAATATATCATCAACTTCACTGCATTCATGTCCAAGAGGGTGCATTCAGCATTCGCCGCGTTTTTGTTCTTCTTCCCAATAAGACTAAAGAAACTTATGACCGACTATTCAGTAATTTATTGCTGATCCGTTCTCTACTCAATCCCACATCATTACTAAAGGATTTTGAGCTAGGGTCTAGAAAGAGTATTATGGAAATATTTCCTAATGCAACAATTACCCCCTGTCTTTTTCCATTTGTCAAAATAAATTTTTGAGAAGATATGCGACCTTGGTTTCTCTTCTCTGCTTCTCAAAAATTGATGGAAGTACAGGGAACGAGAAGGAGAGGGAGACCAAAGCGAAGGTGGATGGACTGTATCAAGGATGACCTTTGATCAGAGGGATTAACCGGTGATAAAGTGTGGGAAAGAGGTAGATGGAGAAAGCTGGCCAGAAACATCGACCCCACATAGAAGTGGGAGAGGATGCAGACAAAGAAGAAGATGCGACCTTGATTTAAGACAACGCTATCAATGAGGAATTCCCGCTTTTTTCCGAGAAATAAAAAAAAAATTGTCTTACGAGGAGTTGCTCATAACATGCATACCTTTTAGGTATGAGCTTACAAGTAGCTATCCTAAGTCAATATTAAAAAAGACATGACCTAATCTTCTTTTTAGACAGAAAATTTCTAGTGTAAACATATGTATAAATTTTTTTAATTCTATAAAGTTTATAAAGATAATAAGACGTGCAAATGAAATTTTGAGATATATATATATATATATATATATATATATATATATATATATATATATATATATATATATATATATATATATATATACAGTATATATATGTATGTATATATATACATGTCCTTTTGTGTCAAGTATGGCTAAAGATAAAATTATTGTCAAAGTATGAAGTAAGAATCTAAATTATTTGATGCCATTAAATCATATGCATATTCAGGGTGGATAAAGGTATAAATAAAATTACAGTGTAAAAGTATAGAGTAAAGGTAAAAATAAAAAGCTTTACAGAAAAAGTTAAACACACATACAGGTATGTAAATATCTGGGATGCATATGTCCGGGGACGCAATTGTCCGGGACGCAACTGTCCGGGACGCAAACATCCAGTACGCGAATGTCCTAGAACAGGAGTTGCTTATTCCCTTTGGCCTTCATTCAAGCGTTAAATGTTTGATATATATATATATATATATATATATATATATATATATATATATATATATATATATATATATATATATATATATATATATTCGTAGTGTATTTTGTTATAGAAAATATAAAATTCTTTACGCAAGTTCCAGTGCAATGGAATTTTCGAACTATTTTCCGCGCTGAAAACAAAAAAACAAGAGTGGTTTAAACCTACATTTTAAGGAAAGCTGGTTCTTCTCTCTCTCTCTCTCTCTCTCTCTCTCTCTCTCTCTCTCTCTCTCTCTCTCTCTCTCTCTCTCAACAGAACACTCGTGAGGATTCAGTCAGTACTATGATCTCTCATACTACTGCAACGCCAATTCATACCAATCAATAATGAAATCCCTGACGTAAACCAACTCTTTCAATGAACTCGTTTTCCTATATTGCTTTTATCTCCAAAATTGACCTGCTAATATGGGAATCTGCATTGATAAGGAAAATTGCATAAATATCAAGTAACTATTTTCTTTAGTATTGCACTTCAACCCGTTATGCTGTCAATAGTTTAACCTTCCATAGCTTTAAACCTTAAAGCTATGGAAGTTTCCGTTCATTCCTCCTAAATATCTTAATTTCTAGTTTCGACATATTACCTTAGGAAGAAGGCTTTGCTGGTTTTAAATGTCTATTTCTTATTGTGTAAGACGCCTAATCATCACGGCATGCTACAACAAATAGTTTTAACTAAACGAGGAATTTCAAGTTAATAGATACTTCCTAGGAGAAGTAGAATTACTTGAGGAATAAATTATTAGTAGCAGTATCATTACTAGCTAAGCTACAACCCTCGTTGGAAAAGCAAGATGCTATAAGCCCAAGGGCTCCAACAACGAAAAATAGCCCTGTGAGGAAACGAAATAAGGAAGCAAATAAACGATATAAGAAGTAAGGAACAATTAAAATTCAACATTTTAAAAACAATAACAACATTGAAATGGATATTTCATATATAAACTATAAAAAAAAAATGTGAGCCTGTTCAACATAAAAACATTTGTTACAAGTTTGAACTCTCGAAGTTCCACTGATTCAACTACTAAAATAAGAAAAAGGGGGAATATGGGCATGAATGGTTTTGCTGTAGGGATTGTGGTAACCTATTGGAAAAGTCCCTTCGGGCAATCTGTTGGACGGGGGTTCGAGATCCGCTCAATCTCGATAGTTTTTAATTGTGTCGTAACTTCACCATCCTTGTGAGCCAAGTTGGCCAGGGCACCAACCACCCGTTGAGATACTACCTCTAGAGAGTTATGGGGATTTTTTGATTGGCCAGACAGTACTGCATTGGCTGCATATACACAGTGAATAGTCTGGCCTATTCTTTACATATTCTCCTCTGTCCTCATACACCTGACAACACAGATTACCAAACAATTCTTCTTCACTCAAGGGGTTACTGCACTTTAATTGTTCAGTGGCCACTTTTCTCTTGGTAAGGGTAGAAGAGACTCTTTAGCTATGGTAAGCAGCTCTTCTAGGAGAAGGACACTCCAAAATCAAACCATTGTTCTCTAGTCCTGGGTAGTGTCATAGCCTCTGTACCATGGTCTTCCACTGCTTTTGGATAGAGTTCTCTTGCTTGAGGGTACATTCGAGCACACTATTCTATCCTATATCTCTTCCTATGGTTTAGTTAAAGTTTTTATAGTTTATATAGGAGATATTTATTTTAATGTTGTTACTCTTATTATATTAGAATATTTTATTTTCATTTTTTCCTTTCCTTACAGAGCTATTTTCCCTGTTGGAGCCCTTGGGCTTAGAGCATCTTGCTTTTCTAATTTGGGTTATAGCTTAGCTTATAATAATAATAATAATAATAATAATAATAATAATAATAATAATAATAATACGGGTTTGGGACGAGACTATAGGTCTACCTGCTGAGTTATCGGCAGCCATTGCCTCCCCCCCCCCCCACCCCTTGTCTTAGGTTGATGGATAGGAGGCTTGGGCACCTGATCATATATGCATATGGTCAGTTTCCAGGACATTATCCTATCCCTTGCCTCTGCTATTCATGAGCGACCTTTTAACCTTTAAGAGAGGAAAACTAGAATTAAAAGCAATAAAGGGTTGCATAACTAAGTCGTCACCTCTCTCCTTCTTGATTCTCTCAGCCTCCTTATAAAAATAAAAAACCATAGACCCTCATCGAGATTTGGATTCAGCAAAAAAAAAAAAAAAAATTATTCAATCAATAGTGATTCCCTCACCACATCAGAAATTCACATTGAAATTCATCTACACACGTTTCAGATATCTACCCTATAGACAGAAACAGACTGACAAAACAGCCAGTCACATAAAAATAAAACAAACAACGATAATAAAACAAAACTTCCTGTCACCTTCACAGGTGGAGGTAATGAAAATACCTCTGTTGACAGTTCGCCTGAACATTGAATCACGTCCATCTAATTATAAAAGGAACAAATATCTCTTTGGCGAAAACATTGTAACAGGAGAATGATTTCGGGGTTTAAACATACTCGCTGATGTGGAACGACGTCGTGACAGCTAAAGAAAATATCCATTGAATTCAGTCGTTTCCAGACTTTTGAATTCCATGGACTCCCAGTGACAAGAAACCAGCCTTCCCTTGTGGAGTCTCGTGAAGAACGAGGATCCTTCCATGTTGTGGCTTCTAGGGGCATTATTTTCTCATCATGATACTTGGAAAGGTACGGTTAGAAATTAGTTGATTACATAACAGAGAATTAACGTCACACCTATAATTAGTTGATTACATATCAGATAATTAACGTCACACCTACAATTAATTGATTGCATATAAGATAATTAACGTCACACCTACAATTAATTGATTCCATAAGAGATTTAATACCATTCTTACAATTAATTGACTGCATATCAGATAATGTCAGATTTACAATTAATTGATTGCATACCAGATAATTAACGTCACACCTACAATTAATTGATTCCATCAGAGAATTAATGTCACACTTATAATTAATTGATTGCATATCAGGTAATTAACGTCCCATCTACAATTAATTGATTCCATCCGCGAATTAATGTCACACAATAATTGATTGAATATCAAATAATTAATGTCACACCTACAATTAATTAGTTTCATCAGAGAATCAATGTCACACTTACAATTAATTGATTGCATATCAGATAATTAATGTCACACCTACAATTAATTGATTCCATCGGATAATGTCACACCTACAATTAATTGATTACATCAGAGAATTAATATCACACTTACAATTATTTGATTGCATATCAGATAATTAACCTCACACTTACAATTAATTGATTCCATCAGAGAATTGATGTCAAACTTACAATTAATTGATGACATATCACATAATTAACGTGATACCTACAATTAATTGATTCCATCAGAGAACTGATGTCACACTTACAATTAATTGATGACATATCACATAATTAACGTGATACCTACAATTAATTGATTCCATCAGAGAACTGATGTCACACTTACAATTAATTGATGACATATCACATAATTAACGTGACACCTACAATTAATTGATTCCATCAGAGAAATGAAGTCACACCTACAATTAATTGGTTACATATCAGAGAATTTGTTTGAAAAGTCAACTAAAAGTATGGCAGACCCATAGATATTGTGATACCAGTGTAAGGAAATCAATTAATCATTATCCTCAACAAACTATAAACTGAGTAATGCACTTGATGTACCGTAGGCTTTGAATATTTCATTTTTGAAAAGAAGCCTAATATGGAGCTTTTTATGAGGAAGCCTCCCTGTAAAGACTAAAGCTGCGTTCTCTTATATAGTGTATAGAAAGAATTTCCTGATCTAAATCACAGCAGCACTTTTCTACCTAGGTAAGAACTGCATTTCTCCTATCTGATATAAAGCTACACTTTCCAGTCTAAAATAAAGGTGCCTTTTTCTATCTACAATAGAGCTGCACTCTCTATGTGGAATAAAGCAAATATTTACTACCAAAAGTAGAGCTGCACTTTTATGTCTAGAAAAATAGCCGAACTTTCCTATTCAGAATGAAGATGTCCTTATCTTTTCAGAGCATAGCGGCCATTTTTACTTCGATTAAAGACGGGCTTTCTATCAAAAATATTTTGAATAAAACTGCAATGTTATTATTAGAATAGAGCTTAACTTTCCTCTGCAATAGAGCTACATTTTCCTCTCTTTAGTTCAGCTGCAATTTTCCATCTAGAATAGAGCCGCAATTTTCTATCGAGAGTAAGCTTGTTTTTATCATTTAGATTAGAGTAATTTTTCCTCTCTAGAATAACAGTTATTTTTGCATCCCAGTGAAAGAAACTTGGTTCGATCCCGGAACTTTTTTTGGTCGTGTTCTTCGAAGATTGTGACTTGAGATATCTTCAAACCTATTAACTGTTTCATTACCAGCTAAAACTGAATTTACACAGTTTAGTCGAACAATGATAACCAGATATTAAAAAGAAATAGTTTAATGTTAGACTTTCCAGGATGCTTTATAAATCAAGTGTCGGAAAGAATTAATGAAGTTTTTTGACCTGGTAGAAAGTTACGTTTATTTCATTGGCCACATTCCTCTTGGTAAGGGTAGAAGACTCTTTAGCTATGGTAAGAAGCTCTTCTAGAAGAAAGACACTACAAAACCAAACCATTGTTCTCTAGTCTTGGGTAGTGCCATAGCCTCTGTACCATAGTCTTCAACTGTCTTGGGGTAGAGTTCTCTTGCTTGAGGGTACACTATTCTATCTTATTCTCCTTGTTTTGTTAAAGTTTTTATAGGATATTTATTTTAATGTTACAATTCGTAAAATATTTTACTTTTCCTTGTTTCCTTTCCTCACTGGGCTATTTTCCCTGCTGGAACCCCTGGGCTAATAGCATCATTCTCTTCACACTAGGGTTGTAGCTTAGCAAGTTATAATAATAATAATAACAATAATAATATCAATAATAATAACAATAATAATAATAATAATAATAATAATAATAATAATAATAATAATAATAATAACTGATATCAAAATGAGTGGTTTGACACTCCTGTAAAAATAAAAACATACTTCAACTATTTAAGAGTTTTAAATTTTTTCATTATTATTAAGGTGGAACTGCTTTTGCTTAAAAGTGTACCTAGAGAATTGTCATACTTTAACCAGAGAACGTCAGTTGTGACACACCATAGAGGGAGGTTTGGATAAAAGGTCCTCTCGCATAACGGAAGTAATCGTTTGAAGAATACTGTTGATAATGTTTTTCGTTAGTTTGATGAGGTATAATTGTATTAGATCTTCCTAATCGGGTGGTTGAATCGGTAGAACTTCACAAGTTCAAAGTTGGAGCAAATGTTTTTATGTTGACCAGGCTGACATGAGTCTTTTTATAGTTTATATATGACATATCTG
This sequence comes from Palaemon carinicauda, assembly GCF_036898095.1. Classification (NCBI taxonomy): domain Eukaryota; kingdom Metazoa; phylum Arthropoda; class Malacostraca; order Decapoda; family Palaemonidae; genus Palaemon; species Palaemon carinicauda. The sequence continues at coordinate 159,121,531 of NC_090733.1, read as the reverse complement.
TTTTTGACGTTGTTAATAGTTTATATATGACATATCTATTTTGACGTTGTTACTGTTTTTAGAATGATTTATTGTTAATTTGTTCCCATCATTTATTTATTTCCTTATTTCTTTTCCTCACTGGGCTATTTTTCCCTATTGGAGCCCTTGGGCTTTTAGCATCTTGCTTTTCCAACTAGGGTTGTAGCTTGGCTAGTAATAATAATAATAATAATAATAATAATAATAATAATAATACAGAATTTGGACCATAAGGCCCGCTGTTGGGACCTGAGAGGCTATTCAGCGCCAATGTGAAAGGGTTAAACACATTTCTTCAAATTGGTTGATAGATGCGCAAAAGGAAAATATATGTGTCGTCTGTGCAATATTTATTGATAATGTTTTGAGATATAGAATTTGATATATTATTTTTGTATGACGTAACATAATTCGAGTATCTTTCCAAGGAGTCAAATCTATAATAAAAATTCTCGCGAAGGCACAGAAAATATTAAGAATCAGTTTTGAAGAATAAATCCGATAAACACTAATTCCTTGGTATCTATAAGCCTTTATCACTGGTGTGTGTTTTTTTTTTTTTTTCTTTTTTTTTCTTTTTTTTTTTTGCTGCCTCAAACATCCGGAATTTGAGATCCGAAAAATTAGTATTTCCTTCACCCATCCTGGCCTAGAAGTCAAGATTAAGGAGGGGCAATAATATCATTCAGACTATTGCTAATTTCGTGTCTCTAAAACAAAAAATTCAGTTGATATAAAATTCTTATAAACACCGCCCGGAAGCCTAGAACCAAACGTAAACTATTGCATTCACATATTTGTTGAAACATTATAAAAAGACAGTAATTCAAATCTGAAATTCTCCGTAAAAAATATTGTTCTCAGCAGTATTTCAGTAAATACATGCGACTGTAATTTTTACCCTACTTTATCATCATCTTTTAAGATGTGAACATAAAATCACTCCTTATCATCAATATACCCGTTTTTAAAACTGTAAATACCTGGCAACATTTATTCCAGGATTTTTACCGTTTTTTACTGCAAATTTTTAAGTGTAGCAGTCAAAACCTTGCGTTTAAATCTTTTTAAACAAAACTTTCTTTACAGCTGGTTGGTTTAATCCTTCTGATCAACTTGGCAGCTGAGGCATATAAAAATGATTCAGCCGAGACTATAGAAGATGAAAATATTTCCGAAGGGGATGGAGAGGCTGAAGAATATACCTCATTCCCTGTCCAACTAACCACCACACCAATGACACCCTCGTCTGAGAAGCAACTTGAACCACAGCTTCAAGATTCCCATGACCCAGGACTTTCTGTTTCGGACTCATCAGGTATCGAGTCGACGGAAACATCAGGATCTCGTAAATTTAACAGTTCTGGCATTTTTCAAAATACGAGTCTGCGAGTGTTAAACACAAGTGAAAGTGGACTAAATGTTCAGAATCTCACTAACCAAAATGTTACAGATATTCCTGGCCTGGTTCTTAATGTCCCAAGTGTGAACTTGAGTGATCTAAATGATGATATAAATATCACTTATCAAAATGTTACAGATGTTCTTAGTCAGGTTCTATTTAATGTCTCAAGTGCGAACTTGAGCTATATAAATGACAATAAGAATAGCACTACTCCAAATGTTACAGATAATCTTAATCAAATTCTACTTAACGTCCAAAGTGGGAATTTGAGCGATTTAAATGACAATAAGAATCTCACTAATCCAAATGTTACAGATTTCCATAATCAGGTTACACTTAACGTCCTAAGTAAGAACTTGACCGACTTAAATGATAATAAGAATATCACTAATCTAAATGTTACAGATATTCTTAATCAGGTTCTGCTTAACGTTCCAAGTGCGAACTTGAGCGAAATAAATGATCATAAGAATCTCACTTATCTAAATATTACAGATTTTCTTAATCAAATTCTACTTAACGTCCAAAGTGGGAATTTGAGCGATTTAAATGACAATAAGAATCTCACTAATCCAAATGTTACAGATTTTCATAATCAGGTTATACTTAACGTCCTAAGTAAGAACTTGACCGACTTAAATGATAATAAGAATATCACTAATCTAAATGTTACAGATATTCTTAATCAGGTTCTGCTTAACGTTCCAAGTGCGAACTTGAGCGAAGTAAATGATCATAGGAATCTCACTTATCTAAATATTACAGATTTTCTTAATCAGGTTCTACTTAACGTTCAAAGAGTGAACTTGAGCGATTTAAATGACAATAAGAATAACACTAATCTAAATGTTACAGATTCTCTTTATCAGGTTCTACTTAACGTCCAAAGTGTGAACTTGAGCGATCTAAATGATAATAAGTATATTACTAATCTAAATGTTACAGATATTCTTAATCGGGTTCTACTTAACGTCATAAGTGCGAACTTGAGCGATTTGAATGATAATAAGAATCTCACTAATCCAAATGTTACATATTTTCATAATCGGGTTCAACTTAACGCCCTAAGTAAGAACTTGACAGATTTAAATGATAATAAAAATATCACTAATCGAAATGTTAAAGATATTCTTAATCAGGTTCTACTTAACGTCCCAAGTGCGAACTTGAGCGATTTAAACGACAATAAGAATCTCACTTATCAAACTACTACAGATTTTCTTAATCAGATTCTACTTAACGTCTTAAGTAAGAACTTGACCAATTTAAATGATAATAAGAATATCACTAATCGAAATGTTACAGATTTTCTTAATCAGGTTCTACTTAACGTCCTAAGTAATAACTTGACCGATTTAAATGACAATAAGAATATCACTAACGTAAATGTTACAGATTTTTTTAATCATGTTCTACTTAACATCCCAAGTGCGAACTTGGGAGATTTGAATGATGATAAGAATATCACTAATATAAACGTTACAGATATTCTTAACCAGGTTCTATTTGAAGTCCAAAGTGGGAACTTGAGCGATTTAAATGATAATAATGATATCACTAACCTAAATGTTACGGATATTCTTAATCAGGTTCTCCTTAATGTCCCAAGTGCGAACTTGAGCGATGTAAATGATTATAAGAATCTCACTTATCTAAATATTACAGATTTTCATAATCAGGTTCTACTTAACGTCCTAATTAAGAATTTGACCGATTTAAATGATAATAAGAATATCACTAACGTAAATGTAATAGATTTTTTTAATCGGGTTCTACTTAACGTCCCTAGTGCGAACTTGAGCGATCTAAAGGATGATAAGCATGTCACTGATCTAAATGTTACAGACATTCTTAATCAGGTTCTATTTAACGTACCAAGTGCGAACTTGAGCGATTTAAATGATAATAAGAATCTCACTAATCTAAATGTTACAGATATTCTTAATCAGGTTCTATTTAACGTCCCAAGTGCGAACTTGAGCGATTTAAATGATAATAAGAATCTCACTAATCTAAATGTTACAGATATTCTTAATCAGGTTCTATTTAACGTCCCAAGTGCGAACTTGAGCGATTTAAGTGATAATAAGAATCTCACTAATCCAAATGTTACAGATATTCTTAATCAGGTTCTATTTAACGTCCCAAGTGCGAACTTGAGCGATTTAAATGATAATAAGAATCTCACTAATCTAAATGTTACAGATATTCTTAATCGGGTTCTTAACGTCCCAAATACGAACTTTAGCGATTTGATTGATAATACAGATTGGGACATAAATGAAACTGTTATTCTACGGTTTTTGAAAAATAATATCACAGGCATTCCGAAGCAAAATAAGCGAGAAATAATGAAACATAAATATCAGGACATAAGCAATCTGGTAAATTTCACAGAAATCCATTTCAATCTTACAACAGATACAGAAACACAGACATATCCCGTTCTGAATAGTAGTGGAATTTTACCCTTCTCTGAAATAGAATCTCTATTGACTTCAAAGCCAAATAGGACACAAATGAACATGACTGATATACCTACTTCAAGGGATAATAATGTTACAGAAATCTCTGACATTGATCTACCATTTACTCAACAAGTATCTTCAAGGGCAATCCAAATTAAAACACATCCAGACAGGAACATGACACAGCTTTCTGACCATGAAATACGACACGCAGTTAAAGCAAAAGTTAAAGAAATGGATGAACTAATAGTCTTTGACGATACAGAAAATGTAACTCTTAAATTACCTCAAAAGCATTTCCTCAACTTTTCGACTGATGTTAACGCACTGAATTATTCTAATAACCCTGATATCAGAACACACAATTATACAGAAGTGGAACACACCGAATTCCAAAAAATGAATATATCGAAAATAACAAAACCAGTATTCCAAGATATGAATAATAGCATTCCAATTCCAGATATTCCCAAGCTAAACTTAACAAATATGAGCAGATCACTCTTCCCTCACAATCCAAAAATTCCTAACATATATTCCGATCAGTTACTCATTCCCAACATTAAAAATTGGAATAACTCAAATATTTCAGAGACTCCAAATCCCATTTTTCCAGATATCCCAAAACTAAACTTACCAAATGTAACCAGACCAATCTTCCCTGACCCTCCCCATATTCCTAATATATCTTTCGATCAGTTAACCATTCCTAAAATACAAAATATGAATTACTCTCAAATTTCACAGATTCCAAAACCTAAAATTCCAGACATTCCAAAACTGAACTTACCAAATATAACGAAACCAATCTTCCCTGACCCTCCCCATATTCCTAATATATCTTTCGATCAGTTAACCATTCCTAAAATACAAAATATGAATTACTCTCAAATTTCACAGATTCCAAAACCTAAAATTCCAGACATTCCAAAACTAAACTTACCAAATGTAACCAGACCAATCTTCCCTGACACTCCCCATATTCCTAATATATCTTTCGATCAGTTAACCATTCCTAAAATACAAAATATAAATTACTCTCAAATTTCACAGATTCCAAAACCTAAAATTCCAGACATTCCAAAACTAAACTTACCAAATGTAACCAGACCAATCTTCCCTGACACTCCCCATATTCCTAATATATCTTTCGATCAGTTAACCATTCCTAAAATACAAAATATAAATTACTCTCAAATTTCACAGATTCCAAAACCTAAAATTCCAGACATTCCAAAACTAAACTTACCAAATGTAACCAGACCAATCTTCCCTGACACTCCCCATATTCCTAATATATCTTTCGATCAGTTAACCATTCCTAAAATACAAAATATAAATTACTCTCAAATTTCACAGATTCCAAAACCTAAAATTCCAGACATTCCAAAAATAAACTTAACAAATGTAACCAGACCAATCTTCCCTGACACTCCCCATATTCCTAATATATCTTTCGATCAGTTAACCATTCCTAAAATACAAAATATAAATTACTCACATATTTCACAGATTCCAAAACCTAAAATTCCTGACATTCCAAAGCTAAACTTACCAAATATAACCAGACCAATATTCCCTGACACTCCCCATATTCCTAATATATCTTTCGATCAGTTAACCATTAATAAAATACAAAATATAAATTACTCTCAAATTTCACAGATTCCAAAACCTAAAATTCCAGACATTCCAAAACTAAACTTACCAAATATAACCAGACCAATCTTCCCTGACCCTCCCCATATTCCTAATATATCTTTCGATCAGTTAACCATTCCTAAAATACAAAATATAAATTACTCTCAAATTTCACAGATTCCAAAACCTAAAATTCCAGACATTCCAAAACTAAACTTACCAAATGTAACCAGACCAATCTTCCCTGACCCTCCCCATATTCCTAATATATCTTTCGATCAGTTAACCATTCCTAAAATACAAAATATAAATTACTCTCAAATTTCACAGATTCCAAAACCTAAAATTCCAGACATTCCAAAACTAAACTTACCAAATGTAACCAAACCAATCTTCCCTGACACTCCCCATATTCCTAATATATCTTTCGATCAGTTAACCATTCCTAAAATACAAAATATAAATTACTCTCAAATTTCACAGATTCCAAAACCTAAAATTCCAGACATTCCAAAACTAAACTTACCAAATATAACCAGACCAATCTTCCCTGACCCTCCCCATATTCCTAATATATCTTTCGATCAGTTAACCATTCCTAAAATACAAAATATAAATTACTCTCAAATTTCACAGATTCCAAAACCTAAAATTCCAGACATTCCAAAACTAAACTTACCAAATGTAACCAGACCAATCTTCCCTGACCCTCCCCATATTCCTAATATATCTTTCGATCAGTTAACCATTCCTAAAATACAAAATATAAATTACTCTCAAATTTCACAGATTCCAAAACCTAAAATTCCAGACATTCCAAAACTAAACTTACCAAATGTAACCAAACCAATCTTCCCTGACACTCCCCATATTCCTAATATATCTTTCGATCAGTTAACCATTCCTAAAATACAAAATATAAATTACTCTCAAATTTCACAGATTCCAAAACCTAAAATTCCAGACATTCCAAAACTAAACTTACCAAATGTAACCAGACCAATCTTCCCTGACCCTCCCCATATTCCTAATATATCTTTCGATCAGTTAACCATTCCTAAAATACAAAATATAAATTACTCTCAAATTTCACAGATTCCAAAACCTAAAATTCCAGACATTCCAAAACTAAACTTACCAAATGTAACCAGACCAATCTTCCCTGACACTCCCCATATTCCTAATATATCTTTCGATCAGTTAACCATTCCTAAAATACAAAATATAAATTACTCTCAAATTTCACAGATTCCAAAACCTAAAATTCCAGACATTCCAAAACTAAACTTACCAAATATAGCCAGACCAATCTTCCCTGACCCTCCCCATATTCCTAATATATCTTTCGATCAGTTAACCATTCCTAAAATACAAAATATAAATTACTCTCAAATTTCACAGATTCCAAAACCTAAAATTCCAGACATTCCAAAACTAAACTTAACAAATGTAACCAGACCAATCTTCCCTGACACTCCCCATATTCCTAATATATCTTTCGATCAGTTAACCATTCCTAAAATACAAAATATAAATTACTCACATATTTCACAGATTCCAAAACCTAAAATTCCTGACATTCCAAAGCTAAACTTACCAAATATAACCAGACCAATATTCCCTGACACTCCCCATATTCCTAATATATCTTTCGATCAGTTAACCATTAATAAAATACAAAATATAAATTACTCTCAAATTTCACAGATTCCAAAACCTAAAATTCCAGACATTACAAATCTAAACTTACCAAATATAACGAGACCAATCTTCCCTGACCCTCCCCATATTCCTAATATATCTTTCGATCAGTTAACCATTCCTAAAATACAAAATATAAATTACTCTCAAATTTCACAGATTCCAAAACCTAAAATTCCAGACATTCCAAAACTAAACTTACCAAATATAACCAGACCAATCTTCCCTGACCCTCCCCATATTCCTAATATATCTTTCGATCAGTTAACCATTCCTAAAATACAAAATATAAATTACTCTCAAATTTCACAGATTCCAAAACCTAAAATTCCAGACATTACAAATCTAAACTTACCAAATATAACGAGACCAATCTTCCCTGACCCTCCCCATATTCCTAATATATCTTTCGATCAGTTAACCATTCCTAAAATACAAAATATAAATTACTCTCAAATTTCACAGATTCCAAAACCTAAAATTCCGGACATTCCAAAACTAAACTTACCAAATGTAACCAGACCAATCTTCCCTGACACTCCCCATATTCCTAATATATCTTTCGATCAGTTGACTATTCCTAAAATACAAAATATAAATTACTCTCAAATTTCACAGATTCCAAAACCTAAAATTCCAGACATTCCAAAACTAAACTTACCAAATATAACCAGACCAATCTTCCCTGACCCTCCCCATATTCCTAATATATCTTTCGATCAGTTAACCATTCCTAAAATACAAAATATAAATTACTCTCATATTTCACAGATTCCAAAACCTGAAATTCCAGACATTCCAAAACTAAACTTACCAAATATAACGAGACCAATCTTCCCTGACCCTCCCCATATTCCTAATATATCTTTCGATCAGTTAACCATTCCTAAAATACAAAATATAAATTACTCTCAAATTTCACAGATTCCAAAACTTAAAATTCCAGACATTCCAAAACTAAACTTACCAAATATAACCAGACCAATCTTCCCTGACACTCCCCATATTCCAAATATATCTTTCGATCAGTTAACCATTCCTAAAATACAAAATATAAATTACTCTCATATTTCACAGATTCCAAAACCTAAAATTCCAGACATTCCAAAACTAAACTTACCAAATATAACGAGACCAATCTTCCCTGACCCTCCCCATATTCCTAATATATCTTTCGATCAGTTAACCATTCCTAAAATACAAAATATAAATTACTCTCAAATTTCACAGATTCCAAAACCTAAAATTCCAGACATTCCAAAACTAAACTTACCAAATATAACCAGACCAATCTTCCCTGACACTCCCCATATTCCAAATATATCTTTCGATCAGTTAACCATTCCTAAAATACAAAATATAAATTACTCTCATATTTCACAGATTCCAAAACCTAAAATTCCAGACATTCCAAAACTAAACTTACCAAATATAACGAGACCAATCTTCCCTGACCCTCCCCATATTCCTAATATATCTTTCGATCAGTTAACCATTCCTAAAATACAAAATATAAATTACTCTCAAATTTCACAGATTCCAAAACCTAAAATTCCAGACATTCCAAAACTAAACTTACCAAATATAACCAGACCAATCTTCCCTGACCCTCCCCATATTCCTAATATATCTTTCGATCAGTTAACCATTCCTAAAATACAAAATATAAATTACTCTCATATTTCACAGATTCCAAAACCTAAAATTCCAGACATTCCAAAACTAAACTTACCAAATATAACGAGACCAATCTTCCCTGACCCTCCCCATATTCCAAATATATCTTTCGATCAGTTAACCATTCCTAAAATACAAAATATAAATTACTCTCAAATTTCACAGATTCCAAAACCTAAAATTTCAGACATTCCAAAACTAAACTTACCAAATATAACGAGACCAATCTTCCCTGACCCTCCCCATATTCCTAATATATCCTTCGATCAGTTAACCATTCCTAAAATACAAAATATAAATTACTCTCAAATTTCACAGATTCCAAAACCTAAAATTCCAGACATTCCAAAACTAAACTTACCAAATATAACCAGACCAATCTTCCCTGACCCTCCCCATATTCCTAATATATCTTTCGATCAGTTAACCATTCCTAAAATACAAAATATAAATTACTCTCATATTTCACAGATTCCAAAACCTAAAATTCCAGACATTCCAAAACTAAACTTACCAAATATAACGAGACCAATCTTCCCTGACCCTCCCCATATTCCTAATATATCTTTCGATCAGTTAACCCTTCCTAAAATACAAAATATAAATTACTCTCATATTTCACAGATTCCAAAACCTAAAATTCCAGACATTCCAAAACTAAACTTACCAAATATAACGAGACCAATCTTCCCTGACCCTCCCCAAATTCCTAATATATCTTTCGATCAGTTAACCATTCCTAAAGTACAAAATATAAATTACTCTCAAATTTCACAGATTCCAAAACCTAAAATTTCAGACATTCCAAAATTAAACTTACCAAATATAGCCAGACCAATCTTCCCTGACCCTCCCCATATTCCTAATATATCTTTCGATCAGTTAACCCTTCCTAAAATACAAAATATAAATTACTCTCATATTTCACAGATTCCAAAACCTAAAATTCCAGACATTCCAAAACTAAACTTACCAAATATAGCCAGACCAATCTTCCCTGACCCTCCCCATATTCCTAATATATATTTCGATCAGTTAACCATTCCTAAAATACAAAATATAAATTACTCTCAAATTTCACAGATTCCAAAACCTAAAATTCCAGACATTCCAAAACTAAACTTACCAAATAAAACCAGACCAATCTTCCCTGACACTCCCCAAATTCCTAATATATCTTTCGATCAGTTAACCATTCCTAAAATACAAAATATAAATTACTCTCAAATTTCACAGATTCCAAAACCTAAAATTTCAGACATTCCAAAACTAAACTTACCAAATATAGCCAGACCAATCTTCCCTGACCCTCCCCATATTCCTAATATATCTTTCGATCAGTTAACCATTCCTAAAATACAAAATATAAATTACTCTCAAATTTCACAGATTCCAAAACCTAAAATTCCAGACATTCCAAAACTAAACTTACCAAATAAAACCAGACCAATCTTCCCTGACACTCCCCAAATTCCTAATATATCTTTCGATCAGTTAACCGTTCCTAAAATACAAAATATAAATTACTCTCAAATTTCACAGATTCCAAAACCTAAAATTTCAGACATTCCAAAACTAAACTTACCAAATATAGCCAGACCAATCTTCCCTGACCCTCCCCAAATTCCTAATATATCTTTCGATCAGTTAACCATTCCTAAAATACAAAATATAAATTACTCTCGAATTTCACAGATTCCAAAACCTAAAATTTCAGACATTCCAAAACTAAACTTACCAAATATAGCCAGACCAATCTTCCCTGACCCTCCCCATATTCCTAATATATCTTTCGATCAGTTAACCATTCCTAAAATACAAAATATAAATTACTCTCAAATTTCACAGATTCCAAAACCTAAAATTTCAGACATTCCAAAACTAAACTTACCAAATATAGCCAGGCCAATCTTCCCTGACCCTCCCCAAATTCCTAATATATCTTTCGATCAGTTAACCATTCCTAAAATACAAAATATAAATTACTCTCAAATTTCACAGATTCCAAAACCTAAAATTCCAGACATTCCAAAACTAAACTTACCAAATATAGCCAGACCAATCTTCCCTGACACTCCCCAAATTCCTAATATATCTTTCGATCAGTTAACCATTCCTAAAATACAAAATATAAATTACTCTCAAATTTCACAGATTCCAAAACCTAAAATTCCAGACATTCCAAAACTAAACTTACCAAATATAGCCAGACCAATCTTCCCTGACACTCCCCAAATTCCTAATATATCTTTCGATCAGTTAACCATTCCTAAAATACAAAATATAAATTACTCTCAAATTTCACAGATTCCAAAACCTAAAATTCCAGACATTCCAAAACTAAACTTACCAAATATAGCCAGACCAATCTTCCCTGACACTCCCCAAATTCCTAATATATCTTTCGATCAGTTAACCATTCCTAAAATACAAAATATAAATTATTCTCAAATTTCACAGATTCCAAAACCTAAAATTCCAGACATTCCAAAACTAAACTTACCAAATATAGCCAGACCAATCTTCCCTGACACTCCCCAAATTCCTAATATATCTTTCGATCAGTTAACCATTCCTAAAATACAAAATATAAATTACTCTCAAATTTCACAGATTCCAAAACCTAAAATTCCAGACATTCCAAAACTAAACTTACCAAATATAGCCAGACCAATCTTCCCTGACACTCCCCAAATTCCTAATACATCTTTCGATCAGTTATCCATTCCTAAACTTCAAAACTTAAATTCTTCTCATAGTTCACAGATTCATAATCCTGGAACTCCAGATTTTTCTAAACTAAACATACCAAATATAAAAACGCCAAACTATGCTAACACTCCCAATATTCCTCATACAACTTTAGAATATCCAGTTATAAATATGACATATCCTCCTTATATTTTAAATCCATATATTCCAAAAACAAAATTACAAGAAAAAAGTAAACCCCAATTTTCTGACACTACAAATATTCCTTTTTTATCTACTACATTCCCAGTACTGCAACTGACTTCAGACATTACACATGTAAATACTTCACATATTACAAGAATTCCAAATCTTGAAATCCCAAACACTCCACAGATAAAACTACCAGAAGTTAGTAAACACGACTTCACTGATGCAATTGAAACCCCTCTCATTCCTACCACATCTCCAGTACTTCATTCAACTCCAACAATTGCACATATAAATGTCTCATATGTTCCACACATTCCTAGTCTTCAAATTCCCAATATTCCTCACATAAAACTACCAGAAATTAGTGAACCCGACTTCACTGGTACTATTGAAAAACCTCCTATTACCACCATATCTCCAGTACTTCTTTCAACTCCACCAATTACAGATATAAATGTCTCATATGTTCCACATATCGAACTACCAGAAATTAATAAACCTGGCTTCCCTGATTCTATGGAAAACCCTCTTATTCCTAAAATATCACCAATACTTCCATTGATTCCAACAATTGGAGATATAAATGTCTCACATATTCCAGACATTCCAAGTCCTCATATTCCTAATATTACAGAGATGAAACTACCAGAAATTAGTAAACCCGTCTTGCCTGATGCTATGGAAAACCCTCATATTCCTACTATATCACCAATACTTCCTCTGATTCCAACAATTGCAGATATAAATATCTCACATATTCCAGATATTCCAAGTCCTCATATTCCTGATATTTCCCAGATAAAACTACCAGAAATTAGTAAACCCGTCTTGCCTGATGCTATGGAAAACCCTCATATTCCTACTATATCACCAATACTTCCTCTGATTCCAACAATTACAGATATAAATGGCTCATATATTCCAGATATTCCAAGTCCTCATATTCCTGATATTCCCCAGATAAAACTACCAGAAATTAGTAAACCCGTCTTGCCTGATGCTATGGAAAACCCTCATATTCCTACTATATCACCAATACTTCCTCTGATTCCAACAATTGCAGATATAAATATCTCACATATTCCACACATTCCAAGTCCTCATATTCCTAATATTCCCCAGATAAAACTACCAGGAATTAGTAAACCCGTCCTGACTGATGCTATGGAAAACCCTCATATTTCTACAATATCACCAATACTTCCATTGATTCCAACAATTGCAGATATGAATGTCTCACATATTCCAGACATTCCAAGTCCTTACATTCCTGATATTCCACAGATAAAACTACCAGAAATTAGTAAACCTGTCTTCACTGATGCTATTGAAACCCCTCTAATTCCCAACATATCACCAATACTTCCAATGACTCCAACAATTGCATATATAAATGGCTCATATATTCCAGATATTCCATATATTCCAGATATTCCAAGTCCTCACATTCCTGATATTCCACAGATAAAACTACCAGAAATTAGTAAACCCGTCTTGACTGATGCTATTGAAAACCCTCTTATTTCTACCATATCACCATTACTTCCAATGATTTCAACAATTACAGATATAAATGGCTCATATACTCCAGACCATCTAAGTCCTCACATTCCTGATATTCCACAGATAAAACTACCAGAAATTAGTAAACCCGTGTTGACTGATGCTATGGAAAACCCTCTTATTACTACCATATCACCAATACTTCCAATGATTCCAACAATTACAGATATAAATGGCTCATATACTCCAAACATTCAAAGTCCTCACATTCCTGATATTCCACAGATAAAACTACCAGAAATTAGTAAACCCGTCTTCACTGATACTATTGAAACCCCTCTAATTCCCACAATATCACCAATACTTCCGAAGACTCCAACAATTGCATATATAAATGGCTCATATACTCCAGACATTCCAAGTCCTCACATTCCTGATATTCCACAGATAAAACTACCAGAAATTAGTAAACCTGTCTTCACTGATGCTATTGAAACCCCTCTGATTCCCACAATATCACCAATACTTCCAAATATTCCAATAATTACAGATATAAATAGCTCATATACTCCAAACATTCCAAGTCCTCACATTTCTGATATTCCACAGATAAAACTACCAGAAATTAGTAAACCTGTCTTCAGTGATGCTATTGAAACCCCTCTAATTCCCACAATATCACCAATACTTCCAATGACTCCAACAATTGCATATATAAATGGCTCATATATTCCAGACATTCCAAGTCCTCACATTCCTGATATTCCACAGATAAAACTACCAGAAATTAGTAAACCTGTCTTCACTAATGCTATTGAAACCCCTCTAATTCCCACAATATCACCAATACTTCCAATGACTCCAACAATTGCATATATAAATGGCTCATATATTCCACACATTCCAAGTCCTCACATTCCTGATATTCCACAGATAAAACTACCAGAAATTAGTAAACCTGTCTTCACTAATGCTATTGAAACCCCTCTAATTCCCACAATATCACCAATACTTCCAATGACTCCAACAATTGCATATATAAATGGCTCATATATTCCACACATTCCAAGTCCTCACATTCCTGATATTCCACAGATAAAACTACCAGAAATTAGTAAACCCGTCTTGACTGATGCTATGGAAAACCCGCTTATTCTTACCATATCACCAATACTTCCAATGATTCCAACAATTACAGATATAAATGGCTCAAATACTCCAAACATTCCAAGTCCTCACATTCCTGATATTCCTCAGATAAAAATACCAGAAATCAGTAAACCCGTCTTCACTGAAGCTATTGAAACCCCTCTAATTCCCACCATATCACCAATACTTCCAATGACTTCAACAATTGCATATATAAATGGCTCATATACTCCAAACATTCCAAGTCCTCACATTCCTGATATTCCACAGATAAAACTACCAGAAATTAGTAAACCTATCTTCACTGATACTATTGAAACCCCTCTAATTCCCAAAATATCACCAATACTTCCAATGACTCCAACAATTGCATATATGAATGGCTCATATATTCCAGAGATTCCAAGTCCTCACATTCCTGATATTCCACAGATAAAACTACCAGAAATTAGTAAACCCGTCTTGACTGATGCTATGGAAAACCTTCTTATTCCTACCATATCACCAATACTTCTAATGATTCCAACAATTACAGATATGAATGGCTCATATACTCCAGACATTCCAAGTCCTCACATTCCTGATATTCCACAGATAAAAATACCAGAAATTAGTAAACCCGTCTTGACTAATGCTATGGAAAACCCTCTTATTCCTACCATATCACCAATACTTCCAATGATTCCAACAATTACAGATGTAAATGGCTCATATACTCCAGACATTCTTAGTCCTCACATTCCTGATATTCCACAGATAAAACTACCAGAAATTAGTAAATCCGTCTTGACCGATGCTATGGAAAACCCTCTTATTCCTACCATATCACCAATACTTCCAATGATTCCAACAATTACAGAAATAAATGGTTCATATGCTCGATACATTCCAAGTCCTCACATTCCTGATATTCAACAGATAAAACTACCAGAAATTAGTAAACCTGTCTTCACTGATGCTATTGAAACCCCTCTAATTCCCACCATATCACCAATACTTCCAATGACTCCAACAATTGCATATATAAATGGCTCATATATTCCAGACATTCCAAGTCCTCACATTCCTGATATTCCACTAATAAAACTAACAGAAATTAGAAAACCTGTCTTCACTGATACTATTGAAACCCCTCTAATTCCCACCATATCACCAATACTTCCAATGACTCCAACAATTGCATATATAAATGGCTCATATATTCCAGATATTCCAAGTCCTCACATTCCTGATATTCCACAAATAAAACTACCGGAAATTAGTAAACCCGTCTTGACTGATGCTATTGAAAACCCTATTATTCCTACCATATCACCAATACTTCCAATGATTCCAACAATTACAGATATAAATAGCTCATATACTCCAGACATTCCAAGTTCTCACATTCATGATATTCCACAGATAAAACTACCAGAAATTAGTAAACCCGTCTTGACTGATGCTATGGAAAACCCTCTTATTCCTACCATATCACCAATACTTCCTATGATTCCAACAATTACAGATATAAATGGCTCATATACTCCAGACATTCCAAGTCCTCATATTCCTGATATTCCACAGATAAAACTACCAGAAATTAGTAAACCTGTCTTCACTGATGCTATTGAAACCCCTCTAATTCCCACCATATCACCAATACTTCCAATGACTCCAACAATTGCATATATAAATGGCTCACATATTCCAAACATTCCAAGTCCTCACATTCCTGATATTCCACAGATAAAACTACCAGAAATTAGTAAACCTGTCTTCACTGGTGCTATTGAAATCCCTCTAATTCCCACCATATCATCAATACTTCCAATGACTCCAACAATTGCATATATAAATGGCTCATATATTCCAGATATTCCAAGTACTCACATTCCTGATATTCCACAGATAAAACTACCAGAAATTAGTAAACCTGTCTTCACTGATACTATTGAAACCCCTCTAATTCCCACCATATCACCAATACTTCCAATGATTCCAACAATTACAGATATAAATGCCTCATATATTCCAAACATTCAAAGTCCTCACATTCCTGATATTCCACAGATAAAACTACCAGAAATTAGTAAACCCGTCTTGACTGATGCTATGGAAAAACCTATTATTCCTACCATATCACCAATACTTCCAATGATTCCAACAATTACAGATATAAAGGGCTCATATACTCCAGACATTCCAAGTCCCTACATTCCTGATATTCCACAGATAAAACTACCAGATATTAGTAAACCTGTCTTCACTGATGCTACTGAAACCCCTCTAATTCCCACCATATCACCAATACTTCCAATGACTCCAACAATTACAGATATAAATGGCTCATATACTCCAGACATTCCAAGTCCTCACATTCCTGATATTCCACAGATAAAACTACCGGAAATTAGTAAACCCGTCTTGACTGATGCTATTGAAAACCCTATTATTCCTACCATATCACCAATACTTCCAATGATTCCAACAATTACAGATATAAATGGCTCATATACTCCAGACATTCTAAGTTCTCACATTCCTGATATTCCACAGATAAAACTACCAGAAATTAGTAAACCCGTCTTGACTGATGCTATGGAAAACATTCTTATTCCTACCATATCACCAATACTTCCAATGATTCCAACAATTACAGATATAAATGGCTCATATATTCCAAACATTCAAAGTCCTCACATTCCTGATATTCCACAGATAAAACTACCAGAAATTAGTAAACCTGTCTTCACTGATACTATTGAAACCCCTCTAATTCCCACAATATCACCAATACTTCCGAAGACTCCAACAATTGCATATATAAATGGCTCATATACTCCAGACATTCCAAGTCCTCACATTCCTGATAGTCCACAGATAAAACTACCAGAAATTAGTAAACCCGTCTTGACTGATGATATGGAAAACCCTCTTATTCCTACCATATCACCAATACTTTCAATGATTCCAACAATTACAGATATAAATGGCTCATATACTCCAGACATTTCAAGTCCTTACATTCCTGATATTCCACAGATAAAACTACCAGATATTAGTAAACCTGTCTTCACTGATGCTACTGAAACCCCTCTAATTCCGACCATATCACCAATACTTCCAATGACTCCAGCAATTACAGATATAAATGGCTCATATACTCCAGACATTCCAAGTCCTCACATTCCTGATATTCCACAGATAAAACTACAAGAAATTAGTAAACCTGTCTTCACTGGTGTTATTGAAAACCCTCTAATTCCCACCATATCACCAATACTTCCAATGACTCCAACAATTGCATATATAAATGGCTCATATATTCCAGATATTCCAAGTCCTCACATTCCTGATATTCCACAGATAAAACTACCGGAAATTAGTAAACCAGTCTTGACTGATGCTATTGAAAACCCTATTATTCCTACCATAACACCAATACTTCCAATGATTCCAACAATTACAGATATAAATGGCTCATATACTCCAGACATTCTAAGTTCTCACATTCCTGATATTCCACAGATAAAACTACCAGAAATTAGTAAACCTGTCTTCACTGATGCTATTGAAACCCCTCTAATTCCCACCATATCACCAATACTTCCAATGACTCCAACAATTGCATATATAAATGGCTCATATATTCCAGATATTCCAAGTCCTCACATTCCTGATATTCCACAGATAAAACTACCGGAAATTAGTAAACCCGTCTTGACTGATGCTATGGAAAAACCTCTTATTCCTACCATATCACCAATACTTCCAATGATTCCAACAATTACAGATATAAATGGCTCATATACTCCAGACATTCCAAGTCCTTACATTCCTGATATTCCACAGATAAAACTACCAGATATTAGTAAACCTGTCTTCACTGATGCTATTGAAACCCCTCTAATTCCCACCATATCACCAATACTTCCAATGACTACAACAATTGCATATATAAATGGCTCATATACTCCAGACATTCCAAGTCCTCATATTCCTGATAGTCCACAGATAAAACTACCAGAAATTAGTAAACCCGTCTTGACTGATGATATGGAAAACCCTCTTATTCCTACCATATCACCAATACTTCCAATGATTCCAACAATTACAGATATAAATGGCTCATATACTCCAAACATTCTAATTCATCACATTCCTGATATTCCACAGATAAAACTACCAGAAATTAGTAAACCCGTCTTCACTGATACTATTGAAACCCCTCTAATTCCCACAATATCACCAATACTTCCAATGACTCCAACAATTGCATATATAAATGGCTCATATATTCCAGATATTGCAAGTCCTCACATTCCTGATATTCCACAGATAAAACTACCAGAAATTAGTAAACCCGTCTTGACTGATGATATGGAAAACCCTCTTATTCCTACCATATCACCAATACTTCCAATGATTCCAACAATTACAGATATAAATGGCTCATATACTCCAAACATTCTAATTCATCACATTCCTGATATTCCACAGATAAAACTACCAGAAATTAGTAAACCCGTCTTCACTGATACTATTGAAACCCCTCTAATTCCCACAATATCACCAATACTTCCAATGACTCCAACAATTGCATATATAAATGGCTCACATATTCCAAACATTCCAAGTCCTTACATTCCTGATATTCCACAGATAAAACTACCAGAAATTAGTAAACCTGTCTTCACTGGTGCTATTGAAACCCCTCTAATTCCCACATCACCAATACTTCCAATGACTCCAACAATTGCATATATAAATGGCTCATATATTCCAGATATTTCAATTCCTCACATTCCTGATATTCCACAGATAAAACTACCAGAAATTATTACACCCGTCTTGACTGATGCTATTGAAAACCCTCTTATTCCTACCATATCACCAATACTTCCAATGATTCCAACAATTACAGATATAAATGGCTCATATACTCCAAACATTCAAAGTCCTCACATTCCTGATATTCCACAGATAAAACTACCAGAAATTAGTAAACCCGTCTTCACTGATACTATTGAAACCCCTCTAATTCCCACAATATCACCAATACTTCCGAAGACTCCAACAATTGCATATATAAATGGCTCATATACTCCAGACATTCCAAGTCCTCATATTCCTGATAGTCCACAGATAAAACTACCAGAAATTAGTAAACCCGTCTTGACTGATGATATGGAAAACCCTCTTATTCCTACCATATCACCAATACTTCCAATGATTCCAACAATTACAGATATAAATGGCTCATATACTCCAAACATTCCAAGTCCATCACATTCCTGATATTCCACAGATAAAACTACCAGAAATTAGTAAACCCGTCTTCACTGATGCTATGGAAAACCCTCTTATTCCTACCATATCACCAATACTTCCAATGACTCCAACAATTACAGATATAAATGGCTCATATACTCCAAACATTCCAAGTCCTCACATTCCTGATATTCCACAGATAAAACTACCAGAAATTAGTAAACCTGTCTTCACTGATGCTATTGAAACCCCTCTAATTCCCACAATATCACCAATACTTCCAATGACTCCAACAATTGCATATATAAATGGCTCATATATTCCAGACATTCCAAGTCCTCACATTCCTGATATTCCACAGATAAAACTACCAGAAATTAGTAAACCTGTCTTCACTGATGCTATTGAACCCCTCTAATTCCCACAATATCACCAATACTTCCAATGACTCCAACAATTGCATATATAAATGGCTCACATATTCCAGACATTCCAAGTCCTCACATTCCTGATATTCCACAGATAAAACTACCAGAAATTAGTAAACCCGTCTTGACTAATGCTATGGAAAACCCTCTTATTCCTACCATATCACCAATACTTCCAATGATTCCAACAATTACAGATATAAATGGCTCAATACTCCAAACATTCCAAGTCCTCACATTCCTGATATTCCACAGATAAAACTACCAGAAATTAGTAAACCCGTCTTGACTGATGCTATGGAAAACCCTCTTATTCCTACCATATCACCAATACTTCCAATATTCCAACAATTACAGATATAAATGGCTCATATACTCCAGACATTCCAAGTCCTCACATTCCTGATATTCCACAGATAAAACTACCAGAAATTAGTAAACCCGTCTTGACCGATGCTATGGAAAACCCTCTTATTCCTACCATATCACCAATACTTCCAATGATTCCAACAATTACAGAATATAAATGGCTCATATACTCCAGACATTCCAAGTCCTCACATTCCTGATATTCCACAGATAAAACTACCAGAAATTAGTAAACCTGTCTTCACTGATGCTATTGAAACCCTCTCTAATTCCCACCATATCACCAATACTTCCAATGACTCCAACAATTGCATATATAATGGCTCATATATTCCAGACATTCCAAGTCCTCACATTCCTGATATTCCACTGATAAAACTACCAGAAATTAGTAAACCTGTCTTCACTGATGCTATTGAAACCCTCTAATTCCTACCATATCACCAATACTTCCAATGACTCCAACAATTGCATATATAAATGGCTCATATATTCCAGACATTCCAAGTCCTCACATTCCTGATATTCCACAGATAAAACTACCAGAAATTAGTAAACCCGTCTTGACTGATGCTATTGAAAACCCTATTATTCCTACCATATCACCAATACTTCCAATGATTCCAACAATTACAGATATAAATGGCTCATATACTCCAGACATTCTAAGTCCTCACATTCCTGATATTCCACAGATAAAACTACCAGAAATTAGTAAACCCGTCTTGACTGATGCTATGGAAAACCCTCTTATTCCTACCATATCACCAATACTTCCAATGATTCCAACAATTACAGATATAAATGGCTCATATACTCCAAACATTCCAAGTCCTCACATTCCTGATATTCCACAGATAAAACTACCAGAAATTAGTAAACCTGTCTTCACTGATGCTATTGAAACCCCTCTAATTCCCACATATCACCAATACTTCCAATGACTCCAACAATTGCATATATAAATGGCTCATATATTCCAGACATTCCAAGTCCTCACATTCCTGATATTCCACAGATAAAACTACCAGAAATTAGTAAACCTGTCTTCACTGATGCTATTGAAACCCCTCTAATTCCCACCATATCACCAATACTTCCAATGACTCCAACAATTGTATACATAAATGGCTCATATATTCCAGACATTCCAAGTCCTCACATTCCTGATATTCCACAGATAAAACTACCAGAAATTAGTAAACCCGTCTTGACTGATGCTATGGAAAACCCTCTTATTCCTACCATATCACCAATACTTCCAATGATTCCAACAATTACAGATATAAATGGCTCATATACTCCAGACATTCCAAGTCTCACATTCCTGATATTCCACAGATAAAACTACCAGAAATTAGTAAACCTGTCTTCACTGATGCTATTGAAACCCTCTAATTCCCACCATATCACCAATACTTCCAATGATTCCAACAATTACAGATATAAATGGCTCATATACTCCAGACATTCCAAGTCCTCACATTCCTGATATTCCACAGATAAAACTACCAGAAATTAGTAAACCTGTCTTCACTGATGCTATTGAAACCCCTCTAATTCCTACCATATCACCAATACTTCCAATGATTCCAACAATTACAGATATAAATGGCTCATATACTCCAAACATTCCAAGTCCTACATTCCTGATATTCCACAGATAAAACTACCAGAAATTAGTAAACCTGTCTTCACTGATGCTATTGAAACCCCTCTAATTCCCACCATATCACCAATACTTCCAATGACTCCAACAATTGCATATATAAATGGCTCATATATTCCAGACATTCCAAGTCCTCACATTCCTGATATTCCACAGATAAAACTACCAGAAATTAGTAAACCTGTCTTCACTGATACTATTGAAACCCCTCTAATTCCCACCATATCACCAATACTTCCAATGACTCCAACAATTGCATATATAAATGGCTCATATATTCCAGACATTCCAAGTCCTCACATTCCTGATATTCCACAGATAAAACTACCAGAAATTAGTAAACCTGTCTTCACTGATGCTATTGAAACCCCTCTAATTCCCACCATATCACCAATACTTCCAATGACTCCAACAATTGCATATATAAATGGCTCACATATTCCAGACATTCCAAGTCCTCACATTCCTGATATTCCACAGATAAAACTACCAGAAATTAGTAAACCTGTCTTCACTGATGCTATTGAAACCCCTCTAATTCCCACCATATCACCAATACTTCCAATGACTCCAACAATTGCATATATAAATGGCTCATATATTCCAGACATTCCAAGTCCTCACATTCCTGATATTCCACAGATAAAACTACCAGAAATTAGTAAACCTGTCTTCACTGATGCTATTGAAACCCCTCTAATTCCCACCATATCACCAATACTTCCAATGACTCCAACAATTGCATATATAAATGGCTCATATATTCCAGATATTCCAAGTCCTCACATTCCTGATATTCCACAGATAAAACTACCAGAAATTAGTAAACCCGTCTTGACTGATGCTATGGAAAACCCTCTTATTCCTACCATATCACCAATACTTCCAATGATTCCAACAATTACAGATATAAATGGCTCATATACTCCAGACATTCCAAGTCCTCACATTCCTGATATTCCACAGATAAAACTACCAGAAATTAGTAAACCTGTCTTCACTGATACTATTGAAACCCCTCTAATTCCCATAATATCACCAATACTTCCAATGACTCCAACAATTGCATATATAAATGGCTCATATATTCCAGACATTCCAAGTCCTCACATTCCTGATATTCCACAGATAAAACTACCAGAAATTAGTAAACCTGTCTTCACTGATACTATTGAAACCCCTCTAATTCCCACCATATCACCAATACTTCCAATGACTCCAACAATTGCATATATAAATGGCTCATATATTCCAGACATTCCAAGTCCTCACATTCCTGATATTCCACAGATAAAACTACCAGAAATTAGTAAACCCGTCTTGTCTGATCTATTGAAACCCCTCTAATTCCTACAATATCACCAATACTTCCAATGATTCCAACAATTACATATATAAATGGCTCATATACTCCAACATTCCAAGTCCTCACATTCCTGATATTCCACAGATAAAACTACCAGAAATTAGTAAACCTGTCTTCACTGATGCTATTGAAACCCCTCTAATTCCCACCATATCACCAATACTTCCAATGACTCCAACAATTGCATATATAAATGGCTCATATATTCCACACATTCCAAGTCCTCACATTCCTGATATTCCACAGATAAAACTACCAGAAATTAGTAAACCCGTCTTGACTGATGCTATGGAAAACCTCTTATTCCTACTATATCACCAATACTTCCAATGATTCCAACAATTACAGATATAAATGGCTCATATACACCAGACATTCTAAGTCCTCACATTCCTGATATTCCACAGATAAAACTACCAGAAATTAGTAAACCTGTCTTTACTGATACTATTGAAACCCTCTAATTCCCACAATATCACCAATACTTCCAATGACTCCAACAATTCATATATAAATGGCTCATATATTCCACACATTCCAAGCCCTCACATTCCTGATATTCCACAGATAAAACTACCAGAAATTAGTAAACCTGTCTTCACTGATGCTATTGAAACCCCTCTAATTCCCACAATATCACCAATACTTCCAATGATTCCAACAATTACAGATATAAATGGCTCATATACTCCAACCATTCCAAGTCCTCACATTCCTGATATTCCACAGATAAAACTACCAGAAATTAGTAAACCTGTCTTCACTGATGCTATTGAAACCCCTCTAATTCCCACCATATCACCAATACTTCCAATGACTCCAACAATTCATATATAAATGGCTCATATATTCCACACATTCCAAGCCCTCACATTCCTGATATTCCACAGATAAAACTACCAGAAATTAGTAAACCTGTCTTCACTGATGCTATTGAAACCCCTCTAATTCCCACAATATCACCAATACTTCCAATGATTCCAACAATTACAGATATAAATGGCTCATATACTCCAGACATTTCAAGTCCATACATTCCTGATATTCCAAAGATAAAACTACCAGAAATTAGTAAACCTGTTTTCGCTGATACTATTGAAACCCCTCTAATTCCCACAATATCACCAATACTTCCAATGACTCCAACAATTGCATATATAAATGGCTCATATATTCCAGATATTCCAAGTCCTCACATTCCTGATATTCCACAGATAAAACTACCAGAAATTAGTAAACCCGTCTTGTCTGATTCTATTGAAACCCCTCTAATTCCTACCATATCACCAATATTTCCAATGATTCCAACAATTACAGATATAAATGGCTCATATACTCCAAACATTCCAAGTCCATACATTCCTGATATTCCAAAGATAAAACTACCAGAAATTAGTAAACCTGTCTTCACTGATGCTATTCAAACCCCTCTAATTCCCACAATATCACCAATACTTCCAATGACTCCAACAATTGCATATATAAATGGCTCATATATTCCAGACATTCCAAGTCCTCACATTCCTGATATTCCACAGATAAAACTACCAGAAATTAGTAAACCCGTCTCCACTGATGCTATGGTAAACCTCTTATTCCTACTATATCACCAATACTTCCAATGATTCCAACAATTACAGATATTAAATGGCTCATATACACCAGACATTCCAAGTCCTCCTATTCCTAATATTACAGAGATGAAACTACCAGAAATTAGTAAACCTGTCTTCTTTGATGCTATTGAAACCCCTCTAATTCCCACCATATCACCAATACTTCCAATGATTCCAACAATTGCATATATAAATGGCTCATATATTCCAGACATTCCAAGTCCTCACATTCCTGATATTCCACAGATAAAACTACCAGAAATTAGTAAACCTGTCTTACTGATGCTATTGAAACCCCTCTAATTCCCACTATATCACCAATACTTCCAATGATTCCAACAATTGCATATATAAATGGCTCATATATTCCAGACATTCCAAGTCCTCACATTCCTGATATTCCACAGATAAAACTACCAGAAATTAGTAAACCTGTCTTCACTGATGCTATTGAAACCCCTCTAATTCCAACCATATCACCAATACTTCCAATGACTCCAACAATTGCATATATAAATGGCTCATATATTCCAGACATTCCAAGTCCTACATTCCTGATATTCCACAGATAAAACTACCAGAAATTAGTAAACCTGTCTTCACTGATGCTATTGAAACCCCTCTAATTCCCACCATATCACCAATACTTCCAATGACTCCAACAATTGCATATATAAATGGCTCATATATTCCAGACATTCCAAGTCCTCACATTCCTGATATTCCACAGATAAAACTACCAGAAATTAGTAAACCTGTCTTCACTGATGCTATTGAAACCCCTCTAATTCCTACAATATCACCAATACTTCCAATGACTCCAACAATTGCATATATAAATGGCTCAAATATTCCAGACATTCCAAGTCCTCACATTCCTGATATTCCACAGATAAAACTACCAGAAATTAGTAAACCCGTCTTGACTGATGCTATGGAAAACCCTCTTATTCCTACCATATCACCAATACTTTCCAATGATTCCAACAATTACAGATATAAATGGCTCATATATTCCAGACATTCCAAGTCCTCACATTCCTGATATTCCACAGATAAAACTACCAGAAATTAGTAAACCAGTCTTCACTGATGCTATAGAAAACCCTCTTATTCCTACCATATCACCAATACTTCCAATGATTCCAACAATTACAGATATAAATGGCTCATATACTCCACACATTCTAAGTCCTCACATTCCTGATATTCCACAGATAAAACTACCAGAAATTAGTAAACCCGTTCTTGCCTGATGCTATGGAAAACCCTCTTATTCCTACCATATCACCAATACTTCCAATGATTCCAACAATTACAGATATAAATGGCTCATATACTCCAAACATTCCAAGTCCTCACATTCCTGATATTCCACAGATAAAACTACCAGAAATTAGTAAACCTGTCTTCACTGATGCTATAGAAAACCCTCTTATTCCTACCATATCACCAATACTTCCAATGATTCCAACAATTACAGATATAAATGGCTCATATACTCCAGACATTCCAAGTCCTCACATTCCTGATATTCCACAGATAAAACTACCAGAAATTAGTAAACCTGTCTTCACTGATGCTATTGAAACCCTCTAATTCCCACCATATCACCAATACTTCCAATGATTCCAACAATTACAGATATAAATGGCTCATATACTCCAGACATTCAAGTCCTCACATTCCTGATATTCCACAGATAAAACTACCAGAAATTAGTAAACCCGTCTTGACTGATGCTATGGAAAACCCTCTTATTCCTACCATATCACCAATACTTCCAATGATTCCAACAATTACAGATATAAATGGCTCATATACTCCAAACATTCCAAGTCCTCACATTCCTGATATTCCACAGATAAAACTACCAGAAATTAGTAAACCTGTCTTCACTGATGCTATTGAAACCCTCTAATTCCCACATATCACCAATACTTCCAATGATTCCAACAATTACAGATATAAATGGCTCATATACTCCAGACATTCCAAGTCCTCACATTCCTGATATTCCACAGATAAAACTACCAGAAATTAGTAAACCTGTCTTCACTGATGCTATTGGAAAACCCTCTTATTCCTACCATATCACCAATACTTCCAATGATTCCAACAATTGCAGATATAAATGGCTCATATACTCCAACATTCCAAGTCCTACATTCCTGATATTCCACAGATAAAACTACCAGAAATTAGTAAACCTGTCTTCACTGATGCTATTGAAACCCCTCTAATTCCCACCATATCACCAATACTTCCAATGACTCCAACAATTGCATATATAAATGGCTCATATATTCCAGACATTCCAAGTCCTCACATTCCTGATATTCCACAGATAAAACTACCAGAAATTAGTAAACCGTCTTGACTGATGCTATGGAAAACCCTCTTATTCCTACATATCACCAATACTTTCCAATGATTCCAACAATTGCAGATATAAAATGGCTCATTATTCCAGACATTCCAAGTCCTCACATTCCTGATATTCCACAGATAAAACTACCAGAAATTAGTAAACCTGTCTTCACTGATGCTATTGAAACCCCTCTAATTCCCACCATATCACCAATACTTCCAATGACTCCAACAATTGCATATATAAATGGCTCATATATTCCACACATTCCAAGTCCTCACATTCCTGATATTCCACAGATAAAACTACCAGAAATTAGTAAACCTGTCTTCACTGATGCTATTGAAACCCCTCTAATTCCCACCATATCACCAATACTTCCAATGACTCCAACAATTGCATATATAAATGGCTCACATATTCCAGACATTCCAAGTCCTCACATTCCTGATATTCCACAGATAAAACTACCAGAAATTAGTAAACCGTCTTGACTGATGCTATGAAACCCTCTTAATTCCCACAATATCACCAATACTTCCAATGACTCCAACAATTGCATATATAAATGGCTCACATATTCCAGACATTCCAAGTCCTCACATTCCTGATATTCCACAGATAAAACTACCAGAAATTAGTAAACCCGTCTTGCCTGATGCTATGGAAAACCCTCTTATTCCTACCATATCACCAATACTTCCAATGATTCCAACAATTGCAGATATAAATGGCTCATATTCCAGACATTCCAAGTCCTCACATTCCTGATATTCCACAGATAAAACTACCAGAAATTAGTAAACCTGTCTTCACTGATACTATTGAAACCCCTCTAATTCCCACAATATCACCAATACTTCCAATGACTCCAACAATTGCATATATAAATGGCTCATATACTCCAGACATTCCAAGTCCTCACATTCCTGATATTCCACAGATAAAACTACCAGAAATTAGTAAACCTGTCTTCACTGATGCTATTGAAACCCCTCTAATTCCTACCATATCACCAATACTTCCAATGACTCCAACAATTGCATATATAAATGGCTCATATACTCCAGACATTCCAAGTCCTCACATTCCTGATATTCCACAGATAAAACTACCAGAAATTAGTAAACCTGTCTTCACTGATCTATTGAAACCCCTCTAATTCCCACAATATCACCAATACTTCCAATGATTCCAACAATTGCATATATAAATGGCTCATATACTCCAGACATTCCAAGTCCTCACATTCCTGATATTCCACAGATAAAACTACCAGAAATTAGTAAACCTGTCTTCACTGATGCTATTGAAACCCCTCTAATTCCCACATATCACCAATACTTCCAATGACTCCAACAATTGCATATATAAATGGCTCATATATTCCAGACATTCCAAGTCCTCACATTCCTGATATTCCACAGATAAAACTACCAGAAATTAGTAAACCTGTCTTCACTGATGCTATTGAAACCCCTCTAATTCCCACAATATCACCAATACTTCCAATGACTCCAACAATTGCATATATAAATGGCTCATATATTCCAGACATTCCAAGTCCTCACATTCCTGATATTCCACAGATAAAACTACCAGAAATTAGTAAACCTGTCTTCACTGATGCTATTGAAACCCCTCTAATTCCCACATATCACCAATACTTCCAATGACTCCAACAATTGCATATATAAATGGCTCATATATTCCAGACATTCCAAGTCCTCACATTCCTGATATTCCACAGATAAAACTACCAGAAATTAGTAAACCTGTCTTCACTGATGCTATTGAAACCCCTCTAATTCCCACAATATCACCAATACTTCCAATGACTCCAACAATTACATATATAAATGGCTCATATACTCCAACATTCCAAGTCCTCACATTCCTGATATTCCACAGATAAAACTACCAGAAATTAGTAAACCTGTCTTCACTGATGCTATTGAAACCCCTCTAATTCCCACATATCACCAATACTTCCAATGACTCCAACAATTACATATATAAATGGCTCATATATTCCAGACATTCCAAGTCCTCACATTCCTGATATTCCACAGATAAAACTACCAGAAATTAGTAAACCTGTCTTCACTGATGCTATTGAAACCCCTCTAATTCCCACCATATCACCAATACTTCCAATGATTCCAACAATTACAGATATAAATGGCTCATATACTCCAACATTCCAAGTCCTCACATTCCTGATATTCCACAGATAAAACTACCAGAAATTAGTAAACCTGTCTTCACTGATGCTATTGAAACCCCTCTAATTCCCACAATATCACCAATACTTCCAATGACTCCAACAATTGCATATATAAATGGCTCATATATTCCAGACATTCCAAGTCCTCACATTCCTGATATTCCACAGATAAAACTACCAGAAATTAGTAAACCGTCTTGTCACTGATGCTATTGAAACCCCTCTAATTCCTACCATATCACCAATACTTCCAATGATTCCAACAATTACAGATATAAATGGCTCATATACTCCAACATTCCAAGTCCTCACATTCCTGATATTCCACAGATAAAACTACCAGAAATTAGTAAACCTGTCTTCACTGATACTATTGAAACCCCTCTAATTCCCACAATATCACCAATACTTCCAATGACTCCAACAATTGCATATATAAATGGCTCATATACTCCAGACATTCCAAGTCCTCACATTCCTGATATTCCACAGATAAAACTACCAGAAATTAGTAAACCCGTCTTACTGATGCTATTGAAACCCCTCTAATTCCTACCATATCACCAATACTTCCAATGATTCCAACAATTACAGATATATAAATGGCTCATATACTCCAGACATTCCAAGTCCTCACATTCCTGATATTCCACAGATAAAACTACCAGAAATTAGTAAACCTGTCTTCACTGATGCTATTGAAACCCCTCTAATTCCCACAATATCACCAATACTTCCAATGATTCCAACAATTGCATATATAAATGGCTCATATATTCCAGACATTCCAAGTCCTCACATTCCTGATATTCCACAGATAAAACTACCAGAAATTAGTAAACCTGTCTTACTGATGCTATTGAAACCCCTCTAATTCCCACATATCACCAATACTTCCAATGATTCCAACAATTACATATATAAATGGCTCATATACTCCAACATTCCAAGTCCTCACATTCCTGATATTCCACAGATAAAACTACCAGAAATTAGTAAACCTGTCTTCACTGATGCTATTGAAACCCCTCTAATTCCCACAATATCACCAATACTTCCAATGACTCCAACAATTGCATATATAAATGGCTCATATATTCCAGACATTCCAAGTCCTCACATTCCTGATATTCCACAGATAAAACTACCAGAAATTAGTAAACCGTCTTGACTGATGCTATTGAAACCCCTCTAATTCCTACCATATCACCAATACTTCCAATGATTCCAACAATTACATATATAAATGGCTCATATACCAGACATTCCAAGTCCTCACATTCCTGATATTCCACAGATAAAACTACCAGAAATTAGTAAACCTGTCTTCACTGATGCTATTGAAACCCCTCTAATTCCCACAATATCACCAATACTTCCAATGACTCCAACAATTGCATATATAAATGGCTCATATATTCCAGACATTCCAAGTCCTCACATTCCTGATATTCCACAGATAAAACTACCAGAAATTAGTAAACCCGTCTTGACTGATGCTATGGAAAACCCCTCTTATTCCTACCATATCACCAATACTTCCAATGATTCCAACAATTACAGATATAAATGGCTCATATATTCCAGACATTCCAAGTCCTCACATTCCTGATATTCCACAGATAAAACTACCAGAAATTAGTAAACCTGTCTTCACTGATGCTATTGAAACCCCTCTAATTCCCACAATATCACCAATACTTCCAATGACTCCAACAATTGCAGATATAAATGGCTCATATACTCCAGACATTCCAAGTCCTCACATTCCTGATATTCCACAGATAAAACTACCAGAAATTAGTAAACCCGTCTTGTCTGATGCTATTGAAACCCCTCTAATTCCTACCATATCACCAATACTTCCAATGATTCCAACAATTACAGATATAAATGGCTCATATACTCCAGACATTCCAAGTCCTCACATTCCTGATATTCCACAGATAAAACTACCAGAAATTAGTAAACCTGTCTTCACTGATGCTATTGAAACCCCTCTAATTCCCACCATATCACCAATACTTCCAATGATTCCAACAATTGCAGATATAAATGGCTCATATATTCCAGACATTCCAAGTCCTCACATTCCTGATATTCCACAGATAAAACTACCAGAAATTAGTAAACCCGTCTTGACTGATGCTATTGAAAACCCCTCTAATTCCTACCATATCACCAATACTTCCAATGATTCCAACAATTACAGATATAAATGGCTCATATACTCCAGACATTCCAAGTCCTCACATTCCTGATATTCCACAGATAAAACTACCAGAAATTAGTAAACCTGTCTTCACTGATGCTATTGAAACCCCTCTAATTCCCACCATATCACCAATACTTCCA
Source organism: Palaemon carinicauda (assembly GCF_036898095.1). Lineage (NCBI taxonomy): Eukaryota > Metazoa > Arthropoda > Malacostraca > Decapoda > Palaemonidae > Palaemon > Palaemon carinicauda. The sequence goes on along the minus strand of NC_090733.1, from coordinate 159,089,408 downwards.
ATGATTCCAACAATTGCATATATAAATGGCTCATATATTCCAGACATTCCAAGTCCTCACATTCCTGATATTCCACAGATAAAACTACCAGAAATTAGTAAACCTGTCTTCACTGATGCTATTGAAACCCCTCTAATTCCTACAATATCACCAATACTTCCAATGATTCCAACAATTACAGATATAAATGGCTCATATACTCCAGACATTCCAAGTCCTCACATTCCTGATATTCCACAGATAAAACTACCAGAAATTAGTAAACCTGTCTTCACTGATGCTATTGAAACCCCTCTAATTCCCACCATATCACCAATACTTCCAATGATTCCAACAATTACAGATATAAATGGCTCATATACTCCAGACATTCCAAGTCCTCACATTCCTGATATTCCACAGATAAAACTACCAGAAATTAGTAAACCTGTCTTCACTGATGCTATTGAAACCCCTCTAATTCCTACCATATCACCAATACTTCCAATGACTCCAACAATTGCATATATAAATGGCTCATATATTCCAGACATTCCAAGTCCTCACATTCCTGATATTCCACAGATAAAACTACCAGAAATTAGTAAACCTGTCTTGACTGATGCTTGGAAAACCCTCTTATTCCTACATATCACCAATACTTCCAATGATTCCAACAATTACAGATATAAATGGCTCATATTCCAGACATTCCAAGTCCTCACATTCCTGATATTCCACAGATAAAACTACCAGAAATTAGTAAACCTGTCTTCTGATGCTATTGAAACCCCTCTAATTCCCACAATATCACCAATACTTCCAATGACTCCAACAATTGCATATATAAATGGCTCATATATTCCAACATTCCAAGTCCTCACATTCCTGATATTCCACAGATAAAACTACCAGAAATTAGTAAACCTGTCTTCACTGATGCTATTGAAACCCCTCTAATTCCCTACCATATCACCAATACTTCCAATGATTCCAACAATTACAGATATAAATGGCTCATATACTCCAACATTCCAAGTCCTCACATTCCTGATATTCCACAGATAAAACTACCAGAAATTAGTAAACCTGTCTTCACTGATGCTATGGAAACCCCTCTAATTCCCACAATATCACCAATACTTCCAATGATTCCAACAATTGCATATATAAATGGCTCATATATTCCAGACATTCCAAGTCCTCACATTCCTGATATTCCACAGATAAAACTACCAGAAATTAGTAAACCTGTCTTCACTGATGCTATTGAAACCCCTCTAATTCCTACCATATCACCAATACTTCCAATGATTCCAACAATTGCAGATATAAATGGCTCATATTCCAGACATTCCAAGTCCTCACATTCCTGATATTCCACAGATAAAACTACCAGAAATTAGTAAACCTGTCTTCACTGATACTATTGAAACCCTCTCTAATTCCCACAATATCACCAATACTTCCAATGACTCCAACAATTGCATATATAAATGGCTCATATACTCCAGACATTCCAAGTCCTCACATTCCTGATATTCCACAGATAAAACTACCAGAAATTAGTAAACCTGTCTTCACTGATGCTATTGAAACCCCTCTAATTCCTACCATATCACCAATACTTCCAATGACTCCAACAATTGCATATATAAATGGCTCATATACTCCAGACATTCCAAGTCCTCACATTCCTGATATTCCACAGATAAAACTACCAGAAATTAGTAAACCCGTCTTCACTGATGCTATTGAAACCCCTCTAATTCCCACAATATCACCAATACTTCCAATGATTCCAACAATTGCATATATAAATGGCTCATATACTCCAGACATTCCAAGTCCTCACATTCCTGATATTCCACAGATAAAACTACCAGAAATTAGTAAACCTGTCTTCACTGATGCTATTGAAACCCCTCTAATTCCTACATATCACCAATACTTCCAATGACTCCAACAATTGCATATATAAATGGCTCATATATTCCAGACATTCCAAGTCCTCACATTCCTGATATTCCACAGATAAAACTACCAGAAATTAGTAAACCCGTCTTCACTGATGCTATTGAAACCCCTCTAATTCCCACAATATCACCAATACTTCCAATGACTCCAACAATTGCATATATAAATGGCTCATATACTCCAGACATTCCAAGTCCTCACATTCCTGATATTCCACAGATAAAACTACCAGAAATTAGTAAACCTGTCTTCACTGATGCTATTGAAACCCCTCTAATTCCTACAATATCACCAATACTTCCAATGACTCCAACAATTGCATATATAAATGGCTCACATATTCCAGACATTCCAAGTCCTCACATTCCTGATATTCCACAGATAAAACTACCAGAAATTAGTAAACCTGTCTTCACTGATGCTATTGAAACCCCTCTAATTCCCACCATATCACCAATACTTCCAATGACTCCAACAATTGCATATATAAATGGCTCATATATTCCAGACATTCCAAGTCCTCACATTCCTGATATTCCACAGATAAAACTACCAGAAATTAGTAAACCTGTCTTCACTGATGCTATTGAAACCCCTCTAATTCCCACATATCACCAATACTTCCAATGACTCCAACAATTGCATATATAAATGGCTCATATACTCCAGACATTCCAAGTCCTCACATTCCTGATATTCCACAGATAAAACTACCAGAAATTAGTAAACCTGTCTTCACTGATGCTATTGAAACCCCTCTAATTCCCACCATATCACCAATACTTCCAATGACTCCAACAATTTACATATATAAATGGCTCATATACTCCAGACATTCCAAGTCCTCACATTCCTGATATTCCACAGATAAAACTACCAGAAATTAGTAAACCTGTCTTCACTGATGCTATTGAAACCCCTCTAATTCCCACATATCACCAATACTTCCAATGATTCCAACAATTACATATATAAATGGCTCATATACTCCAGACATTCCAAGTCCTCACATTCCTGATATTCCACAGATAAAACTACCAGAAATTAGTAAACCTGTCTTCACTGATGCTATTGAAACCCCTCTAATTCCCACCATATCACCAATACTTCCAATGATTCCAACAATTACAGATATAAATGGCTCATATATTCCAACATTCCAAGTCCTCACATTCCTGATATTCCACAGATAAAACTACCAGAAATTAGTAAACCTGTCTTCACTGATGCTATTGAAACCCCTCTAATTCCCACAATATCACCAATACTTCCAATGACTCCAACAATTGCATATATAAATGGCTCATATACTCCAGACATTCCAAGTCCTCACATTCCTGATATTCCACAGATAAAACTACCAGAAATTAGTAAACCTGTCTTTCACTGATGCTATTGAAACCCTCTAATTCCTACCATATCACCAATACTTCCAATGATTCCAACAATTACAGATATAAATGGCTCATATACTCCAACATTCCAAGTCCTCACATTCCTGATATTCCACAGATAAAACTACCAGAAATTAGTAAACCTGTCTTCACTGATGCTATTGAAACCCCTCTAATTCCCACAATATCACCAATACTTCCAATGACTCCAACAATTGCATATATAAATGGCTCATATACTCCAGACATTCCAAGTCCTCACATTCCTGATATTCCACAGATAAAACTACCAGAAATTAGTAAACCGTCTTGACTGATGCTATTGAAACCCCTCTAATTCCTACCATATCACCAATACTTCCAATGATTCCAACAATTGCAGATATAAATGGCTCATATACTCCAACATTCCAAGTCCTCACATTCCTGATATTCCACAGATAAAACTACCAGAAATTAGTAAACCTGTCTTCACTGATACTATTGAAACCCCTCTAATTCCCACAATATCACCAATACTTCCAATGACTCCAACAATTGCATATATAAATGGCTCATATACTCCAGACATTCCAAGTCCTCACATTCCTGATATTCCACAGATAAAACTACCAGAAATTAGTAAACCGTCTTGACTGATGCTATTGAAACCCCTCTAATTCCTACCATATCACCAATACTTCCAATGATTCCAACAATTGCATATATAAATGGCTCATATACTCCAACATTCCAAGTCCTCACATTCCTGATATTCCACAGATAAAACTACCAGAAATTAGTAAACCTGTCTTCACTGATGCTATTGAAACCCCTCTAATTCCCACAATATCACCAATACTTCCAATGACTCCAACAATTGCATATATAAATGGCTCATATATTCCAGACATTCCAAGTCCTCACATTCCTGATATTCCACAGATAAAACTACCAGAAATTAGTAAACCTGTCTTGACTGATGCTATTGAAACCCCTCTAATTCCTACCATATCACCAATACTTCCAATGATTCCAACAATTACAGATATAAATGGCTCATATACTCCAACATTCCAAGTCCTCACATTCCTGATATTCCACAGATAAAACTACCAGAAATTAGTAAACCTGTCTTCACTGATGCTATTGAAACCCCTCTAATTCCCACAATATCACCAATACTTCCAATGACTCCAACAATTGCATATATAAATGGCTCATATATTCCAGACATTCCAAGTCCTCACATTCCTGATATTCCACAGATAAAACTACCAGAAATTAGTAAACCGTCTTGACTGATGCTATTGAAACCCTCTAATTCCTACCATATCACCAATACTTCCAATGATTCCAACAATTACAGATATAAATGGCTCATATACTCCAGACATTCCAAGTCCTCACATTCCTGATATTCCACAGATAAAACTACCAGAAATTAGTAAACCTGTCTTCACTGATGCTATTGAAACCCCTCTAATTCCCACAATATCACCAATACTTCCAATGACTCCAACAATTGCATATATAAATGGCTCATATATTCCAGACATTCCAAGTCCTCACATTCCTGATATTCCACAGATAAAACTACCAGAAATTAGTAAACCCGTCTTACTGATGCTATTGAAACCCCTCTAATTCCTACATATCACCAATACTTCCAATGATTCCAACAATTACATATATAAATGGCTCATATACTCCAGACATTCCAAGTCCTCACATTCCTGATATTCCACAGATAAAACTACCAGAAATTAGTAAACCTGTCTTCACTGATGCTATTGAAACCCCTCTAATTCCCACCATATCACCAATACTTCCAATGACTCCAACAATTGCATATATAAATGGCTCATATATTCCAGACATTCCAAGTCCTCACATTCCTGATATTCCACAGATAAAACTACCAGAAATTAGTAAACCTGTCTTTACTGATGCTATTGAAACCCCTCTAATTCCCACAATATCACCAATACTTCCAATGATTCCAACAATTGCATATATAAATGGCTCATATACTCCAGACATTCCAAGTCCTCACATTCCTGATATTCCACAGATAAAACTACCAGAAATTAGTAAACCTGTCTTCACTGATGCTATTGAAACCCCTCTAATTCCCACCATATCACCAATACTTCCAATGACTCCAACAATTGCATATATAAATGGCTCATATATTCCAGACATTCCAAGTCCTCACATTCCTGATATTCCACAGATAAAACTACCAGAAATTAGTAAACCTGTCTTCACTGATGCTATTGAAACCCCTCTAATTCCCACAATATCACCAATACTTCCAATGACTCCAACAATTGCATATATAAATGGCTCATATATTCCAGACATTCCAAGTCCTCACATTCCTGATATTCCACAGATAAAACTACCAGAAATTAGTAAACCTGTCTTCACTGATGCTATTGAAACCCCTCTAATTCCCTACCATATCACCAATACTTCCAATGATTCCAACAATTACAGATATAAATGGCTCATATACTCCAGACATTCCAAGTCCTCACATTCCTGATATTCCACAGATAAAACTACCAGAAATTAGTAAACCTGTCTTCACTGATGCTATTGAAACCCCTCTAATTCCCACAATATCACCAATACTTCCAATGACTCCAACAATTGCATATATAAATGGCTCATATATTCCACACATTCCAAGTCCTCACATTCCTGATATTCCACAGATAAAACTACCAGAAATTAGTAAACCGTCTTGACTGATGCTATGGAAACCCTCTATTCCTACCATATCACCAATACTTCCAATGATTCCAACAATTACAGATATAAATGGCTCATATACTCCAACATTCCAAGTCCTCACATTCCTGATATTCCACAGATAAAACTACCAGAAATTAGTAAACCTGTCTTCACTGATGCTATTGAAACCCCTCTAATTCCCACAATATCACCAATACTTCCAATGACTCCAACAATTGCATATATAAATGGCTCATATATTCCAGACATTCCAAGTCCTCACATTCCTGATATTCCACAGATAAAACTACCAGAAATTAGTAAACCTGTCTTGACTGATGCTATTGAAACCCCTCTAATTCCTACCATATCACCAATACTTCCAATGATTCCAACAATTACAGATATAAATGGCTCATATACTCCAACATTCCAAGTCCTCACATTCCTGATATTCCACAGATAAAACTACCAGAAATTAGTAAACCTGTCTTCACTGATGCTATTGAAACCCCTCTAATTCCCACAATATCACCAATACTTCCAATGACTCCAACAATTGCATATATAAATGGCTCATATATTCCAGACATTCCAAGTCCTCACATTCCTGATATTCCACAGATAAAACTACCAGAAATTAGTAAACCGTCTTGACTGATGCTATTGAAACCCCTCTAATTCCTACCATATCACCAATACTTCCAATGATTCCAACAATTACAGATATAAATGGCTCATATACTCCAGACATTCCAAGTCCTCACATTCCTGATATTCCACAGATAAAACTACCAGAAATTAGTAAACCTGTCTTCACTGATGCTATTGAAACCCCTCTAATTCCCACAATATCACCAATACTTCCAATGACTCCAACAATTGCATATATAAATGGCTCATATATTCCAGACATTCCAAGTCCTCACATTCCTGATATTCCACAGATAAAACTACCAGAAATTAGTAAACCTGTCTTCACTGATGCTATTGAAACCCCTCTAATTCCCTACATATCACCAATACTTCCAATGATTCCAACAATTGCATATATAAATGGCTCATATATTCCAGACATTCCAAGTCCTCACATTCCTGATATTCCACAGATAAAACTACCAGAAATTAGTAAACCTGTCTTCACTGATGCTATTGAAACCCCTCTAATTCCCACCATATCACCAATACTTCCAATGACTCCAACAATTGCATATATAAATGGCTCATATATTCCAGACATTCCAAGTCCTCACATTCCTGATATTCCACAGATAAAACTACCAGAAATTAGTAAACCTGTCTTCACTGATGCTATTGAAACCCCTCTAATTCCCACCATATCACCAATACTTCCAATGACTCCAACAATTGCATATATAAATGGCTCATATATTCCAGACATTCCAAGTCCTCACATTCCTGATATTCCACAGATAAAACTACCAGAAATTAGTAAACCTGTCTTCACTGATGCTATTGAAACCCCTCTAATTCCCACCATATCACCAATACTTCCAATGACTCCAACAATTGCATATATAAATGGCTCATATATTCCAGACATTCCAAGTCCTCACATTCCTGATATTCCACAGATAAAACTACCAGAAATTAGTAAACCTGTCTTCACTGATGCTATTGAAACCCCTCTAATTCCTACCATATCACCAATACTTCCAATGACTCCAACAATTGCATATATAAATGGCTCATATATTCCAGACATTCCAAGTCCTCACATTCCTGATATTCCACAGATAAAACTACCAGAAATTAGTAAACCTGTCTTCACTGATGCTATTGAAACCCCTCTAATTCCCACATATCACCAATACTTCCAATGACTCCAACAATTACATATATAAATGGCTCATATACTCCAGACATTCCAAGTCCTCACATTCCTGATATTCCACAGATAAAACTACCAGAAATTAGTAAACCTGTCTTCACTGATGCTATTGAAACCCCTCTAATTCCCACCATATCACCAATACTTCCAATGACTCCAACAATTGCATATATAAATGGCTCATATACTCCAGACATTCCAAGTCCTCACATTCCTGATATTCCACAGATAAAACTACCAGAAATTAGTAAACCTGTCTTCACTGATGCTATTGAAACCCCTCTAATTCCCACCATATCACCAATACTTCCAATGACTCCAACAATTACATATATAAATGGCTCATATACTCCAGACATTCCAAGTCCTCACATTCCTGATATTCCACAGATAAAACTACCAGAAATTAGTAAACCTGTCTTCACTGATGCTATTGAAACCCCTCTAATTCCCACCATATCACCAATACTTCCAATGATTCCAACAATTACAGATATAAATGGCTCATATACTCCAGACATTCCAAGTCCTCACATTCCTGATATTCCACAGATAAAACTACCAGAAATTAGTAAACCTGTCTTCACTGATGCTATTGAAACCCCTCTAATTCCCACCATATCACCAATACTTCCAATGATTCCAACAATTACATATATAAATGGCTCATATACTCCAGACATTCCAAGTCCTCACATTCCTGATATTCCACAGATAAAACTACCAGAAATTAGTAAACCTGTCTTCACTGATGCTATGGAAAACCCCTCTAATTCCCACAATATCACCAATACTTCCAATGATTCCAACAATTGCATATATAAATGGCTCATATACTCCAGACATTCCAAGTCCTCACATTCCTGATATTCCACAGATAAAACTACCAGAAATTAGTAAACCTGTCTTCACTGATGCTATTGAAACCCCTCTAATTCCCTACCATATCACCAATACTTCCAATGATTCCAACAATTGCATATATAAATGGCTCATATATTCCAGACATTCCAAGTCCTCACATTCCTGATATTCCACAGATAAAACTACCAGAAATTAGTAAACCTGTCTTCACTGATGCTATTGAAACCCCTCTAATTCCCACAATATCACCAATACTTCCAATGACTCCAACAATTGCATATATAAATGGCTCATATTCCAGACATTCCAAGTCCTCACATTCCTGATATTCCACAGATAAAACTACCAGAAATTAGTAAACCGTCTTGACTGATGCTATTGAAACCCCTCTAATTCCTACATATCACCAATACTTCCAATGATTCCAACAATTGCATATATAAATGGCTCATATTCCAGACATTCCAAGTCCTCACATTCCTGATATTCCACAGATAAAACTACCAGAAATTAGTAAACCTGTCTTGACTGATGCTATTGAAACCCCTCTAATTCCCACAATATCACCAATACTTCCAATGACTCCAACAATTGCATATATAAATGGCTCATATACTCCAGACATTCCAAGTCCTCACATTCCTGATATTCCACAGATAAAACTACCAGAAATTAGTAAACCGTCTTCACTGATGCTATTGAAACCCCTCTAATTCCTACATATCACCAATACTTCCAATGATTCCAACAATTGCATATATAAATGGCTCATATACTCCAGACATTCCAAGTCCTCACATTCCTGATATTCCACAGATAAAACTACCAGAAATTAGTAAACCTGTCTTCACTGATGCTATTGAAACCCCTCTAATTCCCACAATATCACCAATACTTCCAATGACTCCAACAATTGCATATATAAATGGCTCATATACTCCAGACATTCCAAGTCCTCACATTCCTGATATTCCACAGATAAAACTACCAGAAATTAGTAAACCGTCTTCACTGATGCTATTGAAACCCCTCTAATTCCTACATATCACCAATACTTCCAATGATTCCAACAATTGCATATATAAATGGCTCATATACTCCAGACATTCCAAGTCCTCACATTCCTGATATTCCACAGATAAAACTACCAGAAATTAGTAAACCTGTCTTCACTGATGCTATTGAAACCCCTCTAATTCCCACAATATCACCAATACTTCCAATGACTCCAACAATTGCATATATAAATGGCTCATATATTCCAGACATTCCAAGTCCTCACATTCCTGATATTCCACAGATAAAACTACCAGAAATTAGTAAACCGTCTTCACTGATGCTATTGAAACCCCTCTAATTCCCTACATATCACCAATACTTCCAATGATTCCAACAATTACATATATAAATGGCTCATATTCCAGACATTCCAAGTCCTCACATTCCTGATATTCCACAGATAAAACTACCAGAAATTAGTAAACCTGTCTTCACTGATGCTATTGAAACCCCTCTAATTCCCACCAATATCACCAATACTTCCAATGACTCCAACAATTGCATATATAAATGGCTCATATATTCCAGACATTCCAAGTCCTCACATTCCTGATATTCCACAGATAAAACTACCAGAAATTAGTAAACCTGTCTTACTGATGCTATTGAAACCCCTCTAATTCCCACAATATCACCAATACTTCCAATGACTCCAACAATTGCATATATAAATGGCTCATATATTCCAGACATTCCAAGTCCTCACATTCCTGATATTCCACAGATAAAACTACCAGAAATTAGTAAACCTGTCTTCACTGATGCTATTGAAACCCCTCTAATTCCCACCATATCACCAATACTTCCAATGACTCCAACAATTGCATATATAAATGGCTCATATATTCCAGACATTCCAAGTCCTCACATTCCTGATATTCCACAGATAAAACTACCAGAAATTAGTAAACCTGTCTTCACTGATGCTATTGAAACCCCTCTAATTCCCACAATATCACCAATACTTCCAATGACTCCAACAATTGCATATATAAATGGCTCATATATTCCAGACATTCCAAGTCCTCACATTCCTGATATTCCACAGATAAAACTACCAGAAATTAGTAAACCGTCTTCACTGATGCTATTGAAACCCCTCTAATTCCTACCATATCACCAATACTTCCAATGATTCCAACAATTACAGATATAAATGGCTCATATACTCCAACATTCCAAGTCCTCACATTCCTGATATTCCACAGATAAAACTACCAGAAATTAGTAAACCTGTCTTCACTGATGCTATTGAAACCCCTCTAATTCCCACAATATCACCAATACTTCCAATGACTCCAACAATTGCATATATAAATGGCTCATATATTCCAGACATTCCAAGTCCTCACATTCCTGATATTCCACAGATAAAACTACCAGAAATTAGTAAACCGTCTTGACTGATGCTATTGAAACCCCTCTAATTCCTACCATATCACCAATACTTCCAATGATTCCAACAATTACAGATATAAATGGCTCATATACTCCAACCATTCCAAGTCCTCACATTCCTGATATTCCACAGATAAAACTACCAGAAATTAGTAAACCTGTCTTCACTGATGCTATTGAAACCCCTCTAATTCCCACAATATCACCAATACTTCCAATGACTCCAACAATTGCATATATAAATGGCTCATATATTCCAGACATTCCAAGTCCTCACATTCCTGATATTCCACAGATAAAACTACCAGAAATTAGTAAACCGTCTTGACTGATGCTATTGAAACCCTCTAATTCCTACCATATCACCAATACTTCCAATGATTCCAACAATTACAGATATAAATGGCTCATATACTCCAACCATTCCAAGTCCTCACATTCCTGATATTCCACAGATAAAACTACCAGAAATTAGTAAACCTGTCTTCACTGATGCTATTGAAACCCCTCTAATTCCCACAATATCACCAATACTTCCAATGACTCCAACAATTGCATATATAAATGGCTCATATATTCCACACATTCCAAGTCCTCACATTCCTGATATTCCACAGATAAAACTACCAGAAATTAGTAAACCGTCTTGACTGATGCTATTGAAAACCCTCTAATTCCTACCATATCACCAATACTTCCAATGATTCCAACAATTACAGATATAAATGGCTCATATACTCCAACATTCCAAGTCCTCACATTCCTGATATTCCACAGATAAAACTACCAGAAATTAGTAAACCTGTCTTCACTGATGCTATTGAAACCCCTCTAATTCCCACAATATCACCAATACTTCCAATGACTCCAACAATTGCATATATAAATGGCTCATATATTCCAGACATTCCAAGTCCTCACATTCCTGATATTCCACAGATAAAACTACCAGAAATTAGTAAACCGTCTTGACTGATGCTATTGGAAACCCCTCTAATTCCTACCATATCACCAATACTTCCAATGATTCCAACAATTACAGATATAAATGGCTCATATACTCCAACATTCCAAGTCCTCACATTCCTGATATTCCACAGATAAAACTACCAGAAATTAGTAAACCTGTCTTCACTGATGCTATTGAAACCCCTCTAATTCCCACAATATCACCAATACTTCCAATGACTCCAACAATTGCATATATAAATGGCTCATATATTCCAGACATTCCAAGTCCTCACATTCCTGATATTCCACAGATAAAACTACCAGAAATTAGTAAACCCGTCTTACTGATGCTATTGAAACCCCTCTAATTCCTACATATCACCAATACTTCCAATGATTCCAACAATTACAGATATATAAATGGCTCATATATTCCAGACATTCCAAGTCCTCACATTCCTGATATTCCACAGATAAAACTACCAGAAATTAGTAAACCTGTCTTCACTGATGCTATTGAAACCCCTCTAATTCCCACCATATCACCAATACTTCCAATGACTCCAACAATTGCATATATAAATGGCTCATATATTCCAGACATTCCAAGTCCTCACATTCCTGATATTCCACAGATAAAACTACCAGAAATTAGTAAACCTGTCTTCACTGATGCTATTGAAACCCCTCTAATTCCCACATATCACCAATACTTCCAATGACTCCAACAATTGCATATATAAATGGCTCATATATTCCAGACATTCCAAGTCCTCACATTCCTGATATTCCACAGATAAAACTACCAGAAATTAGTAAACCTGTCTTCACTGATGCTATTGAAACCCCTCTAATTCCCACCATATCACCAATACTTCCAATGACTCCAACAATTGCATATATAAATGGCTCATATATTCCAGACATTCCAAGTCCTCACATTCCTGATATTCCACAGATAAAACTACCAGAAATTAGTAAACCTGTCTTCACTGATGCTATTGAAACCCCTCTAATTCCCACCATATCACCAATACTTCCAATGACTCCAACAATTGCATATATAAATGGCTCATATATTCCAGACATTCCAAGTCCTCACATTCCTGATATTCCACAGATAAAACTACCAGAAATTAGTAAACCTGTCTTCACTGATGCTATTGAAACCCCTCTAATTCCCACATATCACCAATACTTCCAATGACTCCAACAATTGCATATATAAATGGCTCATATCCAGACATTCCAAGTCCTCACATTCCTGATATTCCACAGATAAAACTACCAGAAATTAGTAAACCTGTCTTCACTGATGCTATTGAAACCCCTCTAATTCCCACCATATCACCAATACTTCCAATGACTCCAACAATTGCATATATAAATGGCTCATATATTCCAGACATTCCAAGTCCTCACATTCCTGATATTCCACAGATAAAACTACCAGAAATTAGTAAACCTGTCTTCACTGATGCTATTGAAACCCCTCTAATTCCCTACAATATCACCAATACTTCCAATGATTCCAACAATTACATATATAAATGGCTCATATATTCCAGACATTCAAGTCCTCACATTCCTGATATTCCACAGATAAAACTACCAGAAATTAGTAAACCTGTCTTCACTGATGCTATTGAAACCCCTCTAATTCCCACCATATCACCAATACTTCCAATGACTCCAACAATTGCATATATAAATGGCTCACATATTCCAGACATTCCAAGTCCTCACATTCCTGATATTCCACAGATAAAACTACCAGAAATTAGTAAACCTGTCTTCACTGATGCTATTGAAACCCTCTAATTCCCACATATCACCAATACTTCCAATGATTCCAACAATTACAGATATAAATGGCTCATATACTCCAGACATTCCAAGTCCTCACATTCCTGATATTCCACAGATAAAACTACCAGAAATTAGTAAACCTGTCTTCACTGATGCTATTGAAACCCCTCTAATTCCCACCATATCACCAATACTTCCAATGACTCCAACAATTGCATATATAAATGGCTCATATATTCCAGACATTCCAAGTCCTCACATTCCTGATATTCCACAGATAAAACTACCAGAAATTAGTAAACCTGTCTTCACTGATGCTATTGAAACCCCTCTAATTCCCACATATCACCAATACTTCCAATGATTCCAACAATTGCATATATAAATGGCTCATATACTCCAGACATTCCAAGTCCTCACATTCCTGATATTCCACAGATAAAACTACCAGAAATTAGTAAACCTGTCTTCACTGATGCTATGGAAAACCCTCTAATTCCCACCATATCACCAATACTTCCAATGACTCCAACAATTGCATATATAAATGGCTCATATATTCCACATTCCAAGTCCTCACATTCCTGATATTCCACAGATAAAACTACCAGAAATTAGTAAACCTGTCTTGACTGATGCTATTGAAACCCCTCTAATTCCCACATATCACCAATACTTCCAATGATTCCAACAATTGCATATATAAATGGCTCATATATTCCAGACATTCCAAGTCCTCACATTCCTGATATTCCACAGATAAAACTACCAGAAATTAGTAAACCTGTCTTGACTGATGCTATGAAAACCCTCTAATTCCCACATATCACCAATACTTCCAATGACTCCAACAATTGCATATATAAATGGCTCATATACTCCAGACATTCCAAGTCCTCACATTCCTGATATTCCACAGATAAAACTACCAGAAATTAGTAAACCGTCTTGACTGATGCTATTGAAACCCCTCTAATTCCTACCATATCACCAATACTTCCAATGATTCCAACAATTGCATATATAAATGGCTCATATACTCCAACATTCCAAGTCCTCACATTCCTGATATTCCACAGATAAAACTACCAGAAATTAGTAAACCTGTCTTGACTGATGCTATTGAAACCCCTCTAATTCCCACAATATCACCAATACTTCCAATGACTCCAACAATTGCATATATAAATGGCTCATATACTCCAGACATTCCAAGTCCTCACATTCCTGATATTCCACAGATAAAACTACCAGAAATTAGTAAACCGTCTTGACTGATGCTATTGAAACCCCTCTAATTCCTACCATATCACCAATACTTCCAATGATTCCAACAATTACAGATATAAATGGCTCATATACTCCAGACATTCCAAGTCCTCACATTCCTGATATTCCACAGATAAAACTACCAGAAATTAGTAAACCTGTCTTCACTGATACTATTGAAACCCCTCTAATTCCCACAATATCACCAATACTTCCAATGACTCCAACAATTACATATATAAATGGCTCATATACTCCAGACATTCCAAGTCCTCACATTCCTGATATTCCACAGATAAAACTACCAGAAATTAGTAAACCGTCTTTCTGATGCTATTGAAACCCCTCTAATTCCTACCATATCACCAATACTTCCAATGATTCCAACAATTACAGATATAAATGGCTCATATACTCCAGACATTCCAAGTCCTCACATTCCTGATATTCCACAGATAAAACTACCAGAAATTAGTAAACCTGTCTTCACTGATGCTATTGAAACCCCTCTAATTCCCACAATATCACCAATACTTCCAATGACTCCAACAATTACATATATAAATGGCTCATATATTCCAGACATTCCAAGTCCTCACATTCCTGATATTCCACAGATAAAACTACCAGAAATTAGTAAACCCGTCTTGACTGATGCTATGGAAACCCCTCTAATTCCTACATATCACCAATACTTCCAATGATTCCAACAATTACAGATATAAATGGCTCATATACTCCAGACATTCCAAGTCCTCACATTCCTGATATTCCACAGATAAAACTACCAGAAATTAGTAAACCTGTCTTCACTGATGCTATTGAAACCCCTCTAATTCCCACAATATCACCAATACTTCCAATGACTCCAACAATTGCATATATAAATGGCTCATATATTCCAGACATTCCAAGTCCTCACATTCCTGATATTCCACAGATAAAACTACCAGAAATTAGTAAACCTGTCTTACTGATGCTATTGAAACCCCTCTAATTCCCACAATATCACCAATACTTCCAATGACTCCAACAATTGCATATATAAATGGCTCATATATTCCAGACATTCCAAGTCCTCACATTCCTGATATTCCACAGATAAAACTACCAGAAATTAGTAAACCTGTCTTCACTGATGCTATTGAAACCCCTCTAATTCCTACCATATCACCAATACTTCCAATGACTCCAACAATTGCATATATAAATGGCTCATATATTCCAGACATTCCAAGTCCTCACATTCCTGATATTCCACAGATAAAACTACCAGAAATTAGTAAACCTGTCTTCACTGATGCTATTGAAACCCCTCTAATTCCCACAATATCACCAATACTTCCAATGACTCCAACAATTGCATATATAAATGGCTCATACATTCCAGACATTCCAAGTCCTCACATTCCTGATATTCCACAGATAAAACTACCAGAAATTAGTAAACCCGTCTTGTCCTGATGCTATTGAAACCCCTCTAATTCCTACATATCACCAATACTTCCAATGATTCCAACAATTACAGATATAAATGGCTCATATACTCCAGACATTCCAAGTCCTCACATTCCTGATATTCCACAGATAAAACTACCAGAAATTAGTAAACCTGTCTTCACTGATGCTATTGAAACCCCTCTAATTCCCACAATATCACCAATACTTCCAATGACTCCAACAATTGCATATATAAATGGCTCATATATTCCAGACATTCCAAGTCCTCACATTCCTGATATTCCACAGATAAAACTACCAGAAATTAGTAAACCCGTCTTGACTGATGCTATTGAAACCCCTCTAATTCCTACAATATCACCAATACTTCCAATGATTCCAACAATTACAGATATAAATGGCTCATATACTCCAGACATTCCAAGTCCTCACATTCCTGATATTCCACAGATAAAACTACCAGAAATTAGTAAACCTGTCTTACTGATGCTATTGAAACCCCTCTAATTCCCACAATATCACCAATACTTCCAATGACTCCAACAATTGCATATATAAATGGCTCATATATTCCAGACATTCCAAGTCCTCACATTCCTGATATTCCACAGATAAAACTACCAGAAATTAGTAAACCGTCTTGACTGATGCTATTGAAACCCTCTAATTCCTACAATATCACCAATACTTCCAATGATTCCAACAATTACAGATATAAATGGCTCATATACTCCAACATTCCAAGTCCTCACATTCCTGATATTCCACAGATAAAACTACCAGAAATTAGTAAACCTGTCTTCACTGATGCTATTGAAACCCCTCTAATTCCCACAATATCACCAATACTTCCAATGACTCCAACAATTGCATATATAAATGGCTCATATACTCCAGACATTCCAAGTCCTCACATTCCTGATATTCCACAGATAAAACTACCAGAAATTAGTAAACCGTCTTGACTGATGCTATTGAAACCCCTCTAATTCCTACAATATCACCAATACTTCCAATGATTCCAACAATTACAGATATAAATGGCTCATATACTCCAGACATTCCAAGTCCTCACATTCCTGATATTCCACAGATAAAACTACCAGAAATTAGTAAACCTGTCTTCACTGATGCTATTGAAACCCCTCTAATTCCCACCATATCACCAATACTTCCAATGATTCCAACAATTACAGATATAAATGGCTCATATACTCCAACATTCCAAGTCCTCACATTCCTGATATTCCACAGATAAAACTACCAGAAATTAGTAAACCTGTCTTCACTGATGCTATTGAAACCCCTCTAATTCCCACAATATCACCAATACTTCCAATGACTCCAACAATTGCATATATAAATGGCTCATATATTCCAGACATTCCAAGTCCTCACATTCCTGATATTCCACAGATAAAACTACCAGAAATTAGTAAACCTGTCTTCACTGATGCTATTGAAACCCCTCTAATTCCCACCATATCACCAATACTTCCAATGATTCCAACAATTGCATATATAAATGGCTCATATACTCCAACATTCCAAGTCCTCACATTCCTGATATTCCACAGATAAAACTACCAGAAATTAGTAAACCTGTCTTCACTGATGCTATTGAAACCCCTCTAATTCCCACAATATCACCAATACTTCCAATGACTCCAACAATTGCATATATAAATGGCTCATATATTCCAGACATTCCAAGTCCTCACATTCCTGATATTCCACTGATAAAACTACCAGAAATTAGTAAACCTGTCTTCACTGATGCTATTGAAACCCCTCTAATTCCCACCATATCACCAATACTTCCATGACTCCAACAATTGCATATATAAATGGCTCATATATTCCAGACATTCCAAGTCCTCACATTCCTGATATTCCACAGATAAAACTACCAGAAATTAGTAAACCTGTCTTCTTTGATGCTATTGAAACCCCTCTAATTCCCACCATATCACCAATACTTCCAATGACTCCAACAATTGCATATATAAATGGCTCATATATTCCAGACATTCCAAGTCCTCACATTCCTGATATTCCACAGATAAAACTACCAGAAATTAGTAAACCTGTCTTTACTGATGCTATTGAAACCCCTCTAATTCCCACTATATCACCAATACTTCCAATGATTCCAACAATTGCATATATAAATGGCTCATATATTCCAGACATTCAAAGTCCTCATATTCCTGATATTCCACAGATAAAACTACCAGAAATTAGTAAACCTGTTCTTCACTGATGCTATTGAAACCCTCTAATTCCCACCATATCACCAATACTTCCAATGACTCCAACAATTGCATATATAAATGGCTCATATATTCCAACATTCCAAGTCCTCACATTCCTGATATTCCACAGATAAAACTACCAGAAATTAGTAAACCTGTCTTCACTGATGCTATTGAAACCCCTCTAATTCCTACAATATCACCAATACTTCCAATGACTCCAACAATTGCATATATAAATGGCTCATATATTCCAGACATTCCAAGTCCTCACATTCCTGATATTCCACAGATAAAACTACCAGAAATTAGTAAACCCGTCTTGACTGATGCTATGGAAAACCCTCTTATTCCTACCATATCACCAATACTTCCAATGATTCCAACAATTACAGATATAAAATGGCTCTTATATTCCAGACATTCCAAGTCCTCACATTCCTGATATTCCACAGATAAAACTACCAGAAATTAGTAAACCAGTCTTCACTGATGCTATGGAAAACCCTCTTATTCCTACCATATCACCAATACTTCCAATGATTCCAACAATTACAGATATAAATGGCTCATATACTCCAGACATTCTAATTCCTCACATTCCTGATATTCCACAGATAAAACTACCAGAAATTAGTAAACCCGTCTTTCCTGGTGCTATGGAAAACCCTCTTATTCCTACCATATCACCAATACTTCCAATGATTCCAACAATTACAGATATAAATGGCTCATATACTCCAAACATTCCAAGTCCTCACATTCCTGATATTCCAGAGATAAAACTACCAGAATTAGTAAACCCGTCTTGACTCATGCTATGGAAAACCCTTTAATTCCTACCATATCACCAATACTTCCAATGATTCCAACATATACAGATATAAATAGCTCATATACTCCAGACATTCCAAGTCCTCACATTCCTGATATTCCACAGATAAAACTACCAGATATTAGTAAACCCGTCTTGACTGATGCTATGGAAAACACTCTTATTCCTAACATATCACCAATACTTCCAATGATTCCAACAATTACAGATATAAATGGCTCATATACTCCAAACATTCCAAGTCCTCACGTTCCTGATATTCCACAGATAAAACTACCAGAAATTAGTATACCTGTCTTCACTGATGCTATTGAAACCCCTCTAATTCCCACAATATCACCAATACTTCCAATGATTCCAACAATTACAGATATGAATGGCTCATATACTCCAAACATTCCAAGTCCTCACATTCCTGATATTCCACAGATAAAACTACCAGAAATTAGTAAACCTGTCTTCACTGATGCTATGGAAAACCCTCTTATTCCTACCATATCACCAATACTTCCAATGATTCCAACAATTACAGATATAAATGGCTCATATACTCCAAACATTCCAAGTCCTAGCATTCCTGATATTTCAGAGATAAAACTACCAGAAATTAGTAAATCTGTCTTCACTGATGCTATTGAAACCCCTCCAATTCCCACCATATCACCAATACTTCCAATGACTCCAACAATTGCATATATAAAGGGCTCATATATTCCAGACATTCCAAGTCCTCACATTCCTGATAATTCACAGATAAAACTACAAGAAATTAGTAAACCCGTCTTGACTGATGCTATGGAAAACCCTCTTATTCCTACTATATCACCAATACTTCCATTGATTCCAACAATTGCAGATATAAATATCTCACATTTTCCAGACATTCCAAGTCCTCCTATTCCTAATATTACAGAGATGAAACTACCAGAAATTAGTAAACCCGTCTTGCCTTATGCTATGGAAAACCCTCTTATTCCTACTATATCACAAATATTTCCATTGATTCCAACAATTGCAGATATAAATGTCTCGAATATTCCAGACATTCCAAGTCCTCACATTCCTGATATTCCACAGATAAAACTACCAGAAATTAGTAAACCCGTCTTCACTGATACTATTGAAACCCCTCTAATTCCCACAATATATCCAATACTTCCGAAGACTCCAACAATTGCATATATAAATGGCTCATATACTCCAGACATTCCAAGTCCTCACATTCCTGATATTCCACAGATAAAACTACCAGAAATTAGTAAACCTGTCTTCACTGATGCTATTGAAACCCCTCTAATTCCTACAATATCACCAATACTTCCGAAGACTCCAACAATTGCATATATAAGTGGCTCATATACTCCAGACATTCCAAGTCCTCATATTCCTGATATTCCACAGATAAAACTACCAGAAACTAGTAAACCCGTCTTGACTGATGATATGGAAAACCCTCTTATTCCTACAATATCACCAATACTTCCAATAATTCCAACAATTACAGATATAAATGGCTCATATACTCCAGACATTCCAAGTCCTCATATTCCTGATATTCCACAGATAAAACTACCAGAAATTAGTAAACCTGTCTTCACTGATGCTATTGAAATCCCTCTAATTCCCACCATATCACCAATACTTCCAATGAATCCAACAATTGCATATATAAATGGCTCACATATTCCAGACATTCAAAGTCCTCACATTCCTGATATTCCACAGATAAAACTACCAGAAATTAGTAAACCTGTCTTCACTGATGCTATTGAAACCCCTCTAATTCCCACAATATCACCAATACTTCCAATGACTCCAACAATTGCATATATAAATGGCTCATATACTCCAGACATTCCAAGTCCTCACATTCCTGATATTCCACAGATAAAACTACCAGAAATTAGTAAACCTGTCTTCACTGATGCTATTGAAACCCCTCTAATTCCTACAATATCACCAATACTTCCAATAACTCCAACAATTGCATATATAAATGGCTCATATACTCCAGACATTCCAAGTCCTCATATTCCTGATATTCCACAGATAAAACTACCAGAAATTAGTAAACCTGTCTTCACTGATGCTATTGAAACCCTCTATTCCCACCATATCACCAATACTTCCAATGACTCCAACAATTGCATATATAAATGGCTCATATATTCCAGACATTCAAAGTCCTCACATTCCTGATATTCCACAGATAAAACTACCAGAAATTAGTAAACCTGTCTTCACTGATGCTATTGAAACACCTCTAATTCCCACCATATCACCAATACTTCCAATGACTCCAACAATTGCATATATAAATGGCTCACATATTCCAGACATTCAAAGTCCTCACATTCCTGATATTCCACAGATAAAACTACCAGAAATTAGTAAACCTGTCTTCACTGATGCTATTGAAATCCCTCTAATTCCCACCATATCACCAATACTTCCAATGAATCCAACAATTGCATATATAAATGGCTCACATATTCCAGACATTCAAAGTCCTCACATTCCTGATATTCCACAGATAAAACTACCAGAAATTAGTAAACCTGTCTTCACTGATGCTATTCAAACCCCTCTAATTCCCACAATATCACCAATACTTCCAATGACTCCAACAATTGCATATATAAATGGCTCATATATTCCAGACATTCCAAGTCCTCACATTCCTGATATTCCACTGATAAAACTACCAGAAATTAGTAAACCTGTCTTCACTGATGCTATTGAAACCCCTCTAATTCCCACCATATCACCAATACTTCCAGTGACTCCAACAATTGCATATATAAATGGCTCATATATTCCAGATATTCCAAGTCCTCACATTCCTGATATTCCACAGATAAAACTACCGGAAATTAGTAAACCTGTCTTCTTTGATGCTATTGAAACCCCTCTAATTCCCACCATATCACCAATACTTCCAATGATTCCAACAATTGCATATATAAATGGCTCATATATTCCAGACATTCCAAGTCCTCACATTCCTGATATTCCACAGATAAAACTGCCAGAAATTAGTAAACCTGTCTTTACTGATGCTATTGAAACCCCTCTAATTCCCACTATATCACCAATACTTCCAATGATTCCAACAATTGCATATATAAATGGCTCATATATTCCAGACATTCAAAGTCCTCATATTCCTGATATTCCACAGATAAAACTACCAGAAATTAGTAAACCTGTTTTCACTGATGCTATTGAAACACCTCTAATTCCCACCATATCACCAATACTTCCAATGACTCCAACAATTGCATATATAAATGGCTCATATATTCCAAACATTCCAAGTCCTCACATTCCTGATATTCCACAGATAAAACTACCAGAAATTAGTAAACCTGTCTTCACTGATGCTATTGAAACCCCTCTAATTCCTACAATATCCCCAATACTTCCAATGACTCCAACAATTGCATATATAAATGGCTCATATATTCCAGACATTCCAAGTCCTCACATTCCTGATATTCCACAGATAAAACTACCAGAAATTAGTAAACCCGTCTTGACTGATGCTATGGAAAACCCTCTTATTCCTACCATATCACCAATACTTTCAATGATTCCAACAATTACAGATATAAAAGGCTCTTATATTCCAGACATTCCAAGTCCTCACATTCCTGATATTCCACAGATAAAACTACCAGAAATTAGTAAACCAGTCTTCACTGATGCTATGGAAAACCCTCTTATTCCTACCATATCACCAATACTTCCAATGATTCCAACAATTACAGATATAAATGGCTCATATACTCCAGACATTCTAATTCATCACATTCCTGATATTCCACAGATAAAACTACCAGAAATTAGTAAACCCGTCTTTCCTGGTGCTATGGAAAACCCTCTTATTCCTACCATATCACCAATACTTCCAATGATTCCAACAATTACAGATATAAATGGCTCATATACTCCAAACATTCCAAGTCCTCACATTCCTGATATTCCAGAGATAAAACTACCAGATATTAGTAAACCCGTCTTGACTCATGCTATGGAAAACCCTTTAATTCCTACCATATCACCAATACTTCCAATGATTCCAACATATACAGATATAAATAGCTCATATACTCCAGACATTCCAAGTCCTCACATTCCTGATATTCCACAGATAAAACTACCAGATATTAGTAAACCCGTCTTGACTGATGCTATGGAAAACACTCTTATTCCTAACATATCACCAATACTTCCAATGATTCCAACAATTACAGATATAAATGGCTCATATACTCCAAACATTCCAAGTCCTCACGTTCCTGATATTCCACAGATAAAACTACCAGAAATTAGTATACCTGTCTTCACTGATGCTATTGAAACCCCTCTAATTCCCACAATATCACCAATACTTCCAATGATTCCAACAATTACAGATATGAATGGCTCATATACTCCAAACATTCCAAGTCCTCACATTCCTGATATTCCACAGATAAAACTACCAGAAATTAGTAAACCTGTCTTCACTGATGCTATGGAAAACCCTCTTATTCCTACCATATCACCAATACTTCCAATGATTCCAACAATTACAGATATAAATGGCTCATATACTCCAAACATTCCAAGTCCTAGCATTCCTGATATTTCAGAGATAAAACTACCAGAAATTAGTAAATCTGTCTTCACTGATGCTATTGAAACCCCTCCAATTCCCACCATATCACCAATACTTCCAATGACTCCAACAATTGCATATATAAAGGGCTCATATATTCCAGACATTCCAAGTCCTCACATTCCTGATAATTCACAGATAAAACTACAAGAAATTAGTAAACCCGTCTTGACTGATGCTATGGAAAACCCTCTTATTCCTACTATATCACCAATACTTCCATTGATTCCAACAATTGCAGATATAAATATCTCACATTTTCCAGACATTCCAAGTCCTCCTATTCCTAATATTACAGAGATGAAACTACCAGAAATTAGTAAACCCGTCTTGCCTTATGCTATGGAAAACCCTCTTATTCCTACTATATCACAAATATTTCCATTGATTCCAACAATTGCAGATATAAATGTCTCGAATATTCCAGACATTCCAAGTCCTCACATTCCTGATATTCCACAGATAAAACTACCAGAAATTAGTAAACCCGTCTTCACTGATACTATTGAAACCCCTCTAATTCCCACAATATATCCAATACTTCCGAAGACTCCAACAATTGCATATATAAATGGCTCATATACTCCAGACATTCCAAGTCCTCACATTCCTGATATTCCACAGATAAAACTACCAGAAATTAGTAAACCTGTCTTCACTGATGCTATTGAAACCCCTCTAATTCCTACAATATCACCAATACTTCCGAAGACTCCAACAATTGCATATATAAGTGGCTCATATACTCCAGACATTCCAAGTCCTCATATTCCTGATATTCCACAGATAAAACTACCAGAAACTAGTAAACCCGTCTTGACTGATGATATGGAAAACCCTCTTATTCCTACAATATCACCAATACTTCCAATAATTCCAACAATTACAGATATAAATGGCTCATATACTCCAGACATTCCAAGTCCTCATATTCCTGATATTCCACAGATAAAACTACCAGAAATTAGTAAACCTGTCTTCACTGATGCTATTGAAATCCCTCTAATTCCCACCATATCACCAATACTTCCAATGAATCCAACAATTGCATATATAAATGGCTCACATATTCCAGACATTCAAAGTCCTCACATTCCTGATATTCCAAAGATAAAACTACCAGAAATTAGTAAACCTGTCTTCACTGATGCTATTCAAACCCCTCTAATTCCCACAATATCACCAATACTTCCAATGACTCCAACAATTGCATATATAAATGGCTCATATACTCCAGACATTCCAAGTCCTCATATTCCTGATATTCCACAGATAAAACTACCAGAAACTAGTAAACCCGTCTTGACTGATGATATGGAAAACCCTCTTATTCCTACAATATCACCAATACTTCCAATAATTCCAACAATTACAGATATAAATGGCTCATATACTCCAGACATTCCAAGTCCTCATATTCCTGATATTCCACAGATAAAACTACCAGAAATTAGTAAACCTGTCTTCACTGATGCTATTGAAACCCCTCTAATTCCCACCATATCACCAATACTTCCAATGACTCCAACAATTGCATATATAAATGGCTCATATATTCCAGACATTCAAAGTCCTCACATTCCTGATATTCCACAGATAAAACTACCAGAAATTAGTAAACCTGTCTTCACTGATGCTATTGAAACACCTCTAATTCCCACCATATCACCAATACTTCCAATGACTCCAACAATTGCATATATAAATGGCTCACATATTCCAGACATTCAAAGTCCTCACATTCCTGATATTCCACAGATAAAACTACCAGAAATTAGTAAACCTGTCTTCACTGATGCTATTGAAATCCCTCTAATTCCCACCATATCACCAATACTTCCAATGAATCCAACAATTGCATATATAAATGGCTCACATATTCCAGACATTCAAAGTCCTCACATTCCTGATATTCCACAGATAAAACTACCAGAAATTAGTAAACCTGTCTTCACTGATGCTATTCAAACCCCTCTAATTCCCACAATATCACCAATACTTCCAATGACTCCAACAATTGCATATATAAATGGCTCATATATTCCAGACATTCCAAGTCCCCACATTCCTGATATTCCACAGATAAAACTACCAGAAATTAGTAAACCCGTCTTGACTGATGCTATGGAAAACCCTCTTATTCCTACTATATCACCAATACTTCCAATGATTCCAACAATTACAGATATAAATGGCTCATATACTCCAGACATTCCAAGTACTCACATTCCTGATATTCCACAGATAAAACTACCAGAAATTAGTAAACCCGTCTTCACTGATGCTATTGAAACACCTCTAATTCCCACCGTATCACCAATACTTCCAATGACTCCAACAATTGCATATATAAATGGCTCATATATTCCACACATTCCAAGTCCTCACATTCCTGATATTCCACAGATAAAACTACCAGAAATTAGTAAACCTGTCTTGACTGATGCTATTGAAACCCCTCTAATTCCCACAATATCACCAATACTTCCAATGACTCCAACAATTGCATATATAAATGGCTCATATATTCCACACATTCCAAGTCCTCACATTCCTGATATTCCACAGATAAAACTACCAGAAATTAGTAAACCAGTCTTGACTGATGCTATGGAAAACCCTCTTATTCCTACCATATCACCAATACTTCCAATGATTCCAACCATTACAGATATAAATGGCTCATATACTCCAACCATTCCAAGTCCTCACATTCCTGATATTCCACAGATAAAACTACCAGAAATTAGTAAACCTGTCTTCACTGATACTATTGAAACCCCTCTAATTCCCACAATATCACCAATACTTCCAATGACTCCAACAATTGCATATATAAATGGCTCATATACTCCATACATTCCAAGTCCTCACATTCCTGATATTCCACTGATAAAACTACCAGAAATTAGTAAACCCGTCTTGTCTGATTCTATTGAAACCCCTCTAATTCCTACCATATCCCCAATACTTCAAATGATTCACACAATTACAGATATAAATGGCTCATATACTCCAAACATTCCAAGTCCTCACATTCCTGATATTCCACAGATAAAACTACCAGAAATTAGTAAACCTGTCTTGACTGATGCTATTGAAATCCCTCTAATTCCCACAACATTACCAATACTTCCAATGACTCCAACAATTGCATATATAAATGGCTCATATATTCCACACATTCCAAGTCCTCACATTCCTGATATTCCAGAGATAAAACTACCAGAAATTAGTAAACCAGTCTTGACTGATGCTATGAAAAACCCTCTTATTCCTACCATATCACCAATACTTCCAATGATTCCAACAATTACAGATATAAATGGCTCATATACTCCAACCATTCCAAGTCCTCACATTCCTGATATTCCACAGATAAAACTACCAGAAATTATTAAACCTGTCTTCACTGATACTATTGAAACCCCTCTAATTCCCACAATATCACCAATACTTCCAATGACTCCAACAATTGCATATATAAATGGCTCATATACTCCAGACATTCCAAGTCCTCACATTCCTGATATTCCACAGATAAAACTACCAGAAATTAGTAAACCCGTCTTGTCTGATTCTATTGAAACCCCTCTAATTCCTACCATATCCCCAATACTTCAAATGATTCCAACAATTACAGATATAAATGGCTCATATACTCCAAACATTCCAAGTCCTTACATTCCTGATATTCCACAGATAAAACTACCAGAAATTATTAAACCTGTCTTCACTGATACTATTCAAACCCCTCTAATTCCCACAATATCACCAATACTTCCAATGACTCCAACAATTGCATATATAAATGGCTCATATATTCCAGACATTCCAAGTCCTCACATTCCTGATATACCACAGATAAAACTACCAGAAATTAGTAAACCCCTCTTGACTGATGCTATGGAAAACCTTCTTACTCCTACTATATCACCAATACTTCCAATGATTCCAACAATTACAGATATAAATGGCTCATATACACCAGACATTGTAAGTCCTCACATTCCTGATATTCCTCAGATAAAACTACCAAAAATTAGTAAACCTTTCTTCACTGATGCTATTGAAACCCCTCTAATTCCCACCATATCACCAATACTTCCGATGACTCCAACAATTGCATATATAAATGGCTCATATATTCCACACATTCCAAGTCCTCACATTCCTGATATTCCACAAATAAAACTACCAGAAATTAGTATACCTGTCTTTACTGATGCTATTGAAACCCCTCTAATTCCCACCATATCACCAATACTTCCAATGATTCCAACAATTGCATATATAAATGGCTCATATATTCCAGACATTCCAAGTCCTCACATTCCTGATATTCCACAGATAAAACTACCAGAAATTAGTAAACCTGTCTTCACTGATGCTG
This sequence comes from Palaemon carinicauda, assembly GCF_036898095.1. NCBI lineage: Eukaryota > Metazoa > Arthropoda > Malacostraca > Decapoda > Palaemonidae > Palaemon > Palaemon carinicauda. The sequence goes on along the minus strand of NC_090733.1, from coordinate 159,060,528 downwards.
TTGAAACCCCTCTAATTCCCACCATATCACCAATACTTCCAATGACTCCAACAATTGCATATATAAATGGCTCATATATTCCAGACTTTCCAAGTCCTCACATTCCTGATATTCCACAGATAAAACTACCAGAAATTAGTAAACCCGTCTTGACTGATGCTATGGAGAACCCTCTCATTCTTACCATATCACCAATACTTCCAATGATTCCAACAATTACAGATATAAATGGCTCATATACTCCAAACATTCCTAGTCCTCACATTCCTGATATTCCACAGATAAAACTACCAGAAATTAGTAAACCTGTCTTCACTGATGCTGTTGAAACCCCTCTAATTCCCACCATATCACCAATACTTCCAATGACTCCAACAATTGCATATATAAATGGCTCATATATTCCAGACATTCCAAGTCCTCATATTACTGATATTCCACAGATAAAACTACCAGAAATTAGTAAACCCGTCTTCACTGATGGTATGGAAAAACCTCTTATTCCTACCATATCACCAATACTTTCAATGATTCCAACAATTACAGATATAAATGGCTCATATATTCCAGACATTCCAAGTCCTCACATTCCTGATATTCCACAGATAAAACTACCAGAAATTAGTAAACCTGTCTTCACTGATGCTATTGAAACCCCTCTAATTCCCACAATATCACCAATACTTCCAATGACTCCAACAATTGCATATATAAATGGCTCATATATTCCAGACCTTCCAAGTCCTCTCATTCCTGATATTCCACAGATAAAACTACCAGATATTAGTAAACCCGTCTTGACTGATGCTATGGAAAACCCTCTTATTCCTACCATATCACCAATACTTCCAATGATTCCAACAATTACAGAAATAAATGGCTCATATACTGAAAAAATTCCAAGTCCTCACATTCCTGATATTCCACAGATAAAACTACCAGAAATTAGTAAACCTGTCTTCACTGATGCTATTGAAACCTCTCTAATTCCTACAATATCACCAATACTTCCAATGACTCCAACAATTGCATATATAAAGGGCTCATATATTCCAGACATTCCAAGTCCTCACATTCCTGATAATTCACAGATAAAACTACCAGAAATTAGTAAACCCGTCTTGACTGATGCTATGGAAAACCCTCTTATTCCTACTATATCACCAATACTTCCATGGATTCCAACAATTGCAGATATAAATGTCTCACATATTCCAGACATTCCAAGTCCTCCTATTCCTAATATTACAGAGATGAAACTACCAGAAATTAGTAAACCCGTCTTGCCTGATGCTATGGAAAACCCTCTTATTCCTACTATATCACCAATACTTCCATTGATTCCAACAATTGCAGATATAAATGTCTCACATATTCCAGACATTCCAAGTCCTCCTATTCCTAATATTACAGAGATGAAACTACCAGAAATTAGTAAACCCGTCTTGCCTGATGCTATGGAAAACCCTCTTATTCCTACTATATCACCAATACTTCCATTGATTCCAACAATTGCAGATATAAATGTCTCACATATTCCAGACATTCCAAGTCCTCCTATTCCTAATATTACAGAGATGAAACTATCAGAAATTAGTAAACCCGTCTTGCCTGATGCTATGGAAAACCCTCTTATTCCTACTATATCACCAATACTTCCATTGATTCCAACAATTGCAGATATAAATGTCTCACATATTCCAGACATTCCAAGTCCTCCTATTCCTAATATTACAGAGATGAAACTACCAGAAATTAGTAAACCCGTCTTGCCTGATGCTATGGAAAACCCTCTTATTCCTACTATATCACCAATACTTCCATTGATTCCAACAATTGCAGATATAAATGTCTCACATATTCCAGACATTCCAAGTCCTCCTATTCCTAATATTACAGAGATGAAACTATCAGAAATTAGTAAACCCGTCTTGCCTGATGCTATGGAAAACCCTCTTATTCCTACTATATCACCAATACTTCCATTGATTCCAACAATTGCAGATATAAATGTCTCACATATTCCAGACATTCCAAGTCCTCCTATTCCTAATATTACAGAGATGAAACTACCAGAAATTAGTAAACCCGTCTTGCCTGATGCTATGGAAAACCCTCTTATTCCTACTATATCACCAATACTTCCATTGATTCCAACAATTGCAGATATAAATGTCTCACATATTCCAGACATTCCAAGTCCTCCTATTCCTAATATTACAGAGATGAAACTACCAGAAATTAGTAAACCCGTCTTGCCTGATGCTATGGAAAACCCTCTTATTCCTACAATATCACCAATACTTCCATTGATTCCAACAATTGCAGATATAAATATCTCACATATTCCAGACATTCCAAGTCCTCCTATTCCTAATATTACAGAGATGAAACTACCAGAAATTAGTAAACCCGTCTTGCCTGATGCTATGGAAAACCCTCTTATTCCTATTATATCACCAATACTTCCATTGATTCCAACAATTGCAGATATAAATGTCTCACATATTCCAGATATTCCAAGTCCTCCTATTCCTAATATTACAGAGATGAAACTACCAGAAATTAGTAAACCCGTCTTGCCTGATGCTATGGAAAACCCTCTTATTCCTACAATATCACCAATACTTCCATTGATTCCAACAATTGCAGATATAAATATCTCACATATTCCAGACATTCCTAATATTCCACAGATAAAACTACCAGAAAATAGTAAATCCGACTCCGCTGATGCTATGGAAAGTTTTCCTAATATTACTATACCTCCAGTACTGCAAGTTACTCAAGCAATATCAAATATAATTACCTCAGATATTCTAGATGGTCAAAGTCCTAAAATCTCCAATATTACAAAAATAAAATTGCCAGAAATTACTAAACCTAATTTTCCTGACTCTACCAATAATCCTCTTATTTTAACAATATCTACAATACAACCACTGATCCCAACACTACCAGATATAAATGTCACACTTACTCTTGACACTTCAAGTCCTCAAATCCACGATAATCCACAACTAAATTCGACACAAATTAGTAAATTTAACTTCACTCATTCAACTCATAATCCTCTTGATTCAACGTTATCGCCAATGCAAATACAGATTCCAAAAAAATCATATATAAATCCCACTCGTATTTTACAGATTCCTAGTCCTCAAACCCCCAACATTCTAGAACTGAAATTGCCAAAAATTAGTGAACACGACTTTGCTGATGATACTATTAATTCTCTTATTCCTACCTTATCTCCAATACTACAATTGACTCAAACACTTCCAGATATAAATTCTCCAAATGTTTTAGGTATTCCCAGTCCTCAAATCCTTGATAATCCACAACTAAAATTACCTGAAAATATCAAATCCAACATCCCTGACGCTAATGATACTTCTCATTTTCATAGTCTCGAGCTTGCCACAATGGAAACTTATAAAGTTTCAAAACTAAATATATCAAATTTTGCTAAATCAGACTACATTGGCAAAAGGACTGAAATGAACCTTAAACTTCCTAACACCAATACAACTCATGCTCCAGCTGTAGCTACATTAGAACCACTTATCCCAAAAATTCCACAACTTCCAGATCCTGAAATTCTAATTACTTCAGACCCAATAATACAAGGAATCGAGAATCCATTCGTTACTGGTAACCTTGACCCTGAAGGTGTTACTCTCCCCGGAATAGGACTCCCAGTCGTCTCAGAGTATGTCAACAAATCCATTAAAACCCCTGATTTTCTCAACCTAGAAACTCCCAAAATTCCAAATCCAACTAAGTCCACAAATCATACAAATGTCCCACAGAAATCTGACCATGACTCGACAATTATTTCAACCATGTCTCCATTAGACCTACTTGATGCTAATTATCCAGACATGAACAATACACATATTGCTCAAGTTTCTAATACCATCATCCCAGCAATATCAAAGTCAGACTATCAATTGATTAAGAAACATCCCTTCCTTGATAGTCCTGAAGATTATAGCACATGGTTGCCTAATGTGAACCTCCCGTTAGTTTTAGCCGACACTGACAAAATAAATAATTCGGATATTGGTAGCTTGAAAATGCACGATTTTCTTAATGTAAAATCTCCTATAAGGTCAAGCCTAAATTTATCAAAAGCACTAATGCCAGTTATGATCAACATGGATGATATGGATGTCTCAAAAATTCATTACATCCACTTCCCCAATATTTCACCCATATCACCAATTGAATTAAATATTACAAATAACCGGCAATTCCCGATTATTCAAATTCCACCAATTCCCAATCTAAACCTTACAGTAATAGTGATGGGCTGTCAAGAAGGAATTTAATTCCTTAACTCTCATTTCCATAGATTTCGGACCCACGTGCATAACAGCAATGTAAATATTACCTTTACAAATCCTGATGTCTCTTTACCTAAATTCAAAACCCTATCTCTAACTGAATTCATAAATATCTTAAATATAAAGCTTAAAAAATATATCAAAGTTTTCAATAATGAAATACCAGTTCATAATTAAAATTTACTATAGAATACGAAACATTTTTGAAAAATACAACTTAAATCATTCAAAACTTTGCATTCTACTATAAACTTCCTAACAATGTTCCTAATTCAAAATTACTGTAAAATAAGAAATATTTCTTTCCTGACAAATTGAACTTCAATCATTCAAAATTTATGTATTCTACTGTAAACTTCACAAATATATATATAAATAAAAAATTCTTCCTAATGCCTGAATCGTAAGTACCCACTGAATATATCAAGAACCACAATGCCAATCTTACAGAAAATAAGCAGTAATAACATCACTCAACTTTCTATCATTATCACTCATATTCTAACCATATATCACTAGAATTTGTTTCTCCCAAAAGATGCAAGTATTTTATTAACCCATAATACAAATCTTTGTAACCATTGGGGACTAATTATTCAAAACGTAAATCTATCAGTTATAACGAACCATGGCCACTCCTTTGTAAACTCACTTAAGGATTGATTCACACTACCGGTCCGGTCGTGCTCCGCTCTCGCTCCAGTCACGGTCCGGTCAAATATTGTTACATGATTTAAAATGGAAGCATTCACACTGGCGCTCCAGTCCGCTCTCGCTCCGGTCCGCTCTCGCTCCAATCTCGGTCCGGTCATGATAGAAAAAAAACTCTATACAATAACAGGGTGATGTTCACTGCGGAAATATATTTCTTAGTATCACTGAACAATATTTCTATACAATTATCTTTTTTTTCCTTATATTAACCCTTTTACCCCCAAAGGACGTACTGGTACGTTTCACAAAAGCCATCCCTTTACCCCCATGGACGTACCGGTACGTCCTTGCAAAAAAATGCTATAAAAATTTGTTTTTCATATTTTTTGATAATTTTTTGAGAAAATTCAGGCATTTTCCAAGAGAATGAGACCAACCTGACCTCTCTATGGCAAAAATTAAGGCTGTTAGAGCAATTTAAAAAAAATATACTGCAAAATGTGCTGGGAAAAAAATAACCCCTTGGGGGTTAAGGGTTGGAAATTTTCAAATACCCCGGGGGTAAAAGGGTTAATAGTTTTGCCAAGACACTGATCGGACCGGGAGCGAACCGAAGGTGCAAACACCCCAGTAACTAGACCAAACGAAGAACGAGCAGAGACTGGAGCGTGACCAGACGGATATTGTGAATTAAACCTAAACTTCGAGAAGATAAACTCAATTATCGGAATGTCCTTAGTACACAATTGCCCATGTCCTTAAAATTCCAAAGGCCAGTTTAATGACTAATGGACAAGCTAATAATTTATGGAGCTTTAAAAAGAATATTTTGTTTATGTTTTGTAGATGACAATATTATAGCAATTCAGAAAAGTGTATGTAAGCTTTTGAGCCTTTTTTCATGTGAATATAAATATATATATATATGTATATATATGTATATATATATATATATATATATATATATATATATATATATATATATATATATATATATATATATTATTGTGTATGTGTTTGTACAGTTTGTGTATACATTTATCTATAAAGATACATCAATATATATATGTACATTTCTAAATACGATATTATATATATATATATATATATATATATATATATATATATACATACAGTACATTATATATATATATATATATATATATATATATATATATATATATATATATATAGATGTACTGTATGTATATATATATATACATGTATATATATATATATATATATATATATATTACATTTACATGCAATATATATATATATATATATATATGCATGTGTTGTGTGTGTGTGTTTGTGCGCGCGCGCAGGCGTGTGTGTGTACAACTACTTCATACCACCACAACTATTTGAAGTATAAGTATAGATTATAGCGTCGTCACTGAATTTCTTATCATGTGTAGATATACAACAAATAGAATGTTATAATGGACTAATGTTTCAATGTAACATAAATAAATAAAAAATCCTCAAAAGTCTTTTATTATACTTTAAAACTCAACGCCAGAAATAATAATTTTCCCGAAGAATCTAATATTTTGCTTGAACAACGATGGTTGAGGAGTCAAGAGTAAGTGAAAGGAAATCATTTATTCATATTCCTCGTAAATTTTGCCCTTAACCTCTTAAAGACTTAATTTCCCAAGTAAACAATGGAGGAAAACTTGGGTACGTTGAAAGCAACTGTTGTGAAGTTCATTGTTTCTTTTTTCTAATTATCTTGTACTCTAAATTACGAACGAGCCCGAGATGGTGTTTCTTAATCCCTACTCATCCACCTCTCTCTCTCTCTCTCTCTCTCTCTCTCTCTCTCTCTCTCTCTCTCTCTCTCTCACTTACACAAATACACACACACATATATATATATATATATATATATATATATATATATATATATATATATATATTCACACATTATATATACATATATATACATGTATATACATTACTAGCCAAGCTACAACCCTAGATGGAAAAGCAAGCTGCTATAAGCTCAAGGCCTCCAATAGGGAAAAATAGCCCAGTGAGGAAAGGAAATAAGGAAATAAATAAATGATGAGAACAAATTAACAATAAATCATTCTAAAAACGGTAACAACGTCAAAACAGATATGTCATATAGCCTATAAACTATAAAAAGACTTATGTCAGCCTATTCAACATAAAAACATTAGCTGCAACTTTGAACTTTTGAAGTTCTACTAATTTAACTGCCCGATTAGGAAGATACATTATATATATATATATATATATATATATATATATATATATATATATACATATACATATACATATACATATACATATACATATACATATACATATACATATACATATACATATACATATACATATACATATACATATATATATATATATATATATATATATATATATATATATATATATATACTGTAATACTGTATGTGTGTGTGCGCGAGCCTATTAACCGATAAACTTAAGCCCCCCAACACATGATTTATATTGAAGGGAATTTACCCTTTAACTCCTCTGTAAGACTGCTATTCATTCAGACAAAAGTAAGATAATTTACAATGTAAGCAATGAACAAGCCAAGCTCAGATACAAATCCAGGTTTATTCCTTACTTGATTATCCAACGACAAGAGTAATAAAATATTAATTACCATTTATACGGAGACCCTATTGCGTTGGGTATGTGGGTCCTACTTCTCGGAGACTTCCTATCTACATAATCTACTTCACGTTATGGACTCAAGGGCTCCCATAAATCTCTGGCTTCAACGAATTGTTTAACGGCAATATTCGTCAGTACTATCTAAATATATAAAAACGCATAAAATGGCTGTTTCTTCCGAATCAAGTGAGAATCCTAGTGTATTATAAAGACTCCTAAGATATACCATGACAATCACTATCTGCTATACTTACATTTCGTTGGCCGCTTGCTTTTTGGTATTTAGGAAAAATGCACTACAGATCCAGGAAGCGATTTTACAACACTGATCGAATAGCAGAAAGATGCCACATTTCATGGTACCGTCAAGGAGAACTTTGCACACATAATGTTACCACCAATGGGAGCTATCCACACTACAGGACGTGACACTTAAAACTGGGAAAGAATATTGCCTTGTAAACATGTTAAGAGTCGCCTTAAAATTCGAGAAATACTCTTCTTACATTTAAGGCTATGGCGGTACATGCTAATATTGATAGAAAGATTAACTTGTTGATTAGTTTGTTTATCATACTGGCATTAAAACAACAATGTTATAACCATGAGATTCCTAATTCGTAGCGATTCACTTTACAACTGAAAAGTGAAAACTAAGCAACCGTTTAACTAGCCAACAACTGGTACAAACTCTTGTTTTGTTACGGAAGCGCTCATTGTGAAGGTTCTTCATTTTACATCGGAAATTCTGCTGTCATATTGCTGTCTTTTACATGAATGTGTTGCTGCTCAAAAAACATGCCCTTACATCACTGCTAGAGAACAACAACGGATGCAGTTGCTGTAGTTCTAAATTTAACACTAAAATCAGAAAGACCTCCATTAAAAGAGGGAGAACTGGAGGGAAGGAATGCTTTTATTTAAGGGGAAAATAAACAATACGTAGTATAATAAACTCATATGATATTCAAGTAATGCACTTACAGTTTGATACACACACACACACATACACACACACACACACACACACACACATATATATATATATATATATATATATATATATATATATATATATATATATATATATGTATATATATATATATATATATGTATATATATATATATATATATATATATATATATATATATATATATATATATATATATATATATAGCCTATGCAGGTATTTGTGCTTAATCCCTATGTTATTTCAGGAACATATTGGTAAGAATAAAGAAACTAATATCAATAATTCTATAATTCAATAAGGTAGAGCGAGTTGATATACCACGGACTTTCGAACCAAGGTATCTCTAATCGATCTTCATGTTTTAAGGATCACAATGGTAAGGGAGGGAAAGAAAGGTTGTCCCTGAGCTGTGTGACGGTAACCCTGGCAACCCTGGTAAATCTTAAAGAAAAAAAAAACGATGTGTGAATATACTGCCAGATAGAGTTAGTTGCAACCTGCATGTGTTTGACTTTATCTATTGAACTCTGTGGGATAATAATAAGTGTCTTTTAGAGGCACAATAAAATACGTAAAAAAGTATATATTTATTTTACGTAATTTACAGACACGAAAATAATGGCTTCGGCCATAGTTGTACAACAAGAATTAAAATAAAGTCTAAGAATAAATCCGAAGGATTAGAATTCATTTTCACTTGATAGCAGAATTTCTTTTCGAAATATGAAGTCTTGCTGTAAGTTGTATAACAGCTTCGATCACTCAGTTGAAGACACGATGACATTCGAAGTTCCAACATTGGGAGGAAGATACGAAGACCATCAGAAAACAAATACCTATATGTCGTTTAAGTTTAATTTTGATGCGATGCTGTTTCCTGAGAAGAGTCCTCCCATTTGTACGCTTGAGAGAAATGGTTATGAAGTTTCACTGCCTCTTGAGGTATTTAGCATTTTTCTCTTCTTTGATCTTTATAAAAGACTCGACTTTTAGACGTTCGCCTTCCTTTTTCTTCTTTTGCAGATTAAACCTGTTTGAACGAAAAGATTCATATGGTAATGATAAAGTTTTACTCTCTCTCTCTCTCTCTCTCTCTCTCTCTCTCTCTGTATGCATGTTACAAATTCATATTTGGAAACTGTCTCTCTCTCTCTCTCTCTCTCTCTCTCTCTCTCTCTCTCTCTCTCTCTCTCTCTCTCTCTCTGTATGTGTTACAGATTCATATTTGGAAACTGTTCTCTCTCTCTCTCTCTCTCTCTCTCTCTCTCTCTCTCTCTCTCTCTCTCTCTCTGTGTGTGTGTGTGTGTGTGTGTGTGTGTGTGACAAAATCATATTCGAAAACTGTTCTCTCTCTCTCTTTCTCTCTCTCTCTCTCTCTCTCTCTCTCTCTCTCTCTCTCTCTCTCTCTCTCTCTCTCTGACAAAATCTCCTTCGAAAACTGTTCAATAAATTATCTTATCTCAAGTAAAGGTAGGCAACATCTGAAGGAATCATGAAATTTTCATAATGATGTCTAGTTACAGCGAGAAGCATATCTTCCCGTAAGAAAATACTTTAATGTAGAAAAGACAAATCTTTCTAGGTTAAACAATATTTCATAAATATGATTACCTATTGGAAACTACTATTTCTATTCATTCATTATCTACACCTATTTGCTCCCATAACTTTATCTCTTCCTAACTTCAACTTGAATAACGACAAAGAGCTTCAATCTCTTTCAACAGTCTGTGTAACTTTTATAGTTTTACATTAAAACTGCATTAAATTTACCTTCAAATACAAACAACTTCTCTTAGCCTGCAAGCTACAACTACATCAGTTCTATCTATAGCCTCTCACGTTGTTCTATTTGCACATCTAACCGGCATTGTTGTTAAATGAATACACACACACACACACACACACACACACATATATATATATATATATATATATATATATATATGTGTGTGTGTGTGTGTGTGTGTGTGTGTATGTTTGTGTCGGTGGCTGTGTCTCCCTTTTCTGTTTATCTTTAGCAGTACAATTTAAGGTATAGAGCTCAAAACACCATGGCTCTGGACATTAGTGACTTTCATACCATGCAGAACTTCAAGGATATAACTATTTGATTTTCATAGCATCCTACAGGAGTGAAATTGTAATTACCATTAGTTTGATAACAAAAAGCTGCTGGCATTTAGGAGGCATTTCTTTCCACCAAGGGGTTCACACTCTTTACTAAGTGGTCCTCAACAGAGATATACAGAAGTAATAAAATATTAACATATGTGAAAGGGTGCATCAGATTATATTGAGGTGATTAGGATATGCCGAAAGAATGAACGATAAATGGGTTATTGAGAAAATTGTGTAATTCAGAAATGATTGGAGGTAGAAAAAATAAAGAGGCCTCACAAGGGTTGGATAGACAGGATGAAGATCAAGGACTTTGATATGGAATAAATGACCACATTTGAGACATGGTAAAATAGCGCAATGTGTGTAGTGGATCTGATGGTTTGCTGATGAGTCTTATGTGTGCATGCATAAAGTGACTAATGTTAGTTTAGCAATGATACAATATTTAAAGGTAGAATGTAGCAGCGACTAAAGTTGTCCTTCATACATACATACACACACACGCAGATATACTGTATATATATATATATATATATATATATATATATATATATATATATATATATATATATGTGTGTGTGTGTGTGTGTGTGTGTGTATGTGTGTGTGCGTGTATGTGTGTACGCATTTGTATGTATATCTAAAGGATAGATTGATTGACAGATTGCTGGATATACGTGTATGTAAGTATGTATACATGTACACCACATGTCAACCTGCAAATATGTAACCTCTAGGAATATTATTATGTATGGAAAATATCTAAAAATATCTATCCACGAAAACGAAGGAGGTTAAATCCGTGACAAAACTAATGTTATTAACTTCTACTGATCTGCTGATTATTCAGTTACTAAAGGACGATTCAGTTTTTTACTGAATCCTTATAAACAGAAACCAAAACAATAAAAAATTTCACAAGCAGTGTATTATTTTACCCCCAGGCTCTTTGGAAATTTCCAACCCTTAACCCCCAAGGGGTTATTTTTTTCCCCAGCACATTTTGCAGTATATTTTTTTTTTAAATTGCTCTAACAGCCTTAATTTTTGTCATAGAGAGGTCCGGTTGGTCTCATTCTCTTGGAAAATGCCTGAATTTTTTCAAAAAATTATCAAAAATATGCAAAAAATAATTTTTATAGCCTTTTTTTACAAGGACGTATCGGTACGTCCATGGGGGTAAAGGGATGGCTTTTGTGAAACGTACCGGTACGTCCTTTGGGGGTAAAAGGGTTAAAGTGTCCGATAAGGTTTGTTGTAAGTCTGGTTTCCTTTTGGACATACCTCGCAGTCAATCTCTTGATAAGTACCAAAATTACAGACGCTATTGCATTTATGAATCAATGTTTCCAATCTTTTCTTGACCAGGTGGACATGAGTCTTTTTATAGTTTATATATGACATATTTGTTTTTGACGTTGTTAATAGTTTATATATGACATATCTGTTTTGACGTTGTTACTTTTTTTAGATTGATTTATTGTTAATTTATTCTCTTCATTTATTTATTTCCTTATTTCCTTTCCTCACTGGGCTATTTTTCCCTGTTGGAGCCCCTGGGCTTATAGCACTTAGCTTTTCCAACTAGGGTTGTAGCTTGGACAGTAATAATAATAATAATAATAATATATTTGATAACTTTTATTCTTCACCGTTAGCAAATACTGTAATTTAATAAGGTAATGGATCTAACGGACATGAAATTGAAATGTAAGTGACATTGATAGATCAAAAGCTTCTAACCTTACCTATCCTTCAGGTAGAGGTGTCCTCCTCTAGCTTCCCTTGCTCTCTCTCTTAATCTTCCATTCTTAGTTGATTCTAAAGCCACTGTAGTAATCTCAAACCAGAGAAGCTCTTTCTTTGAAGAAAACTGCATCCCACGGGACTTTCTTTCCGGATTTACCTTCTTCTTCTTCTTTAGATGGCCCGGAGCTTCTCTCCGGACAAGGGCTTTTTGACGGTGCGTCTAGCCCCTAGGTGGTTACCGGATTTACCAATCGATATACAACCCTTCACGTCACGCAGTTATATTTTAATAAAGTCACGGTTAAAGCACATCCTGGGGAAAACTTCTTCAGTAATTGGAGGATCTGTTACATATCTTCTGAAATTCAAAGCCATTAGTCAACAGTTATTATAGTAGTTTCTTGCTAGAAGAGCATTCGATGAATGTGTCACCATTAAGCTAAGCAGCCGTTGAATCGCTTTGAAGACAAGAAAATTTCGTTACGCTGTTGAATTCTCGCACAGACCTTTCCTCTCTTCAAATCAATGCTCACTAATGCTGCGGTTAATTAGATAGATAGCTAAAATGGCAGTAATTTACTGTGTCCATTATTTGATAATAACAAAATTATATACATTTTCATTATCATCTGGTGAGTGTATGTTTTACTATCATCCGAACGGATAAAATTTCTCTTATTTTTTTTTAATCTTAAGGTGCATAGCATAATGTTAAGTTAAGTGGGGATCACTAAGAATATGAATCCCTTTAGAAATAAAAAGAAATCCAAGGACGCCAATTTGTTATAGATCTATGAGGAAGCCAAAAATCTCGTGATAATGATATTAGGTAAGCTTTATTCTATGATGTATGGATACGGCAATCCACCCTCTCTGTAAACAGCAGACGTTTCAGGCTCAGTCTTTAAATATATAAAATCTGATGAACTAGGTTGAGAGGTTTCCACTCCTATACTACTTTCTTCAGAATATAGAGGGTCGTAACTGTCATACCATCCATAGTCAAAATTTTTTAGACCAACATTCCCTTTTCCTGGAATGGGTTTATAACTTTGGTCAAATTCTGTAGTCTGTCCATTGATATTTCCAAGTCCTATCTTGGAAGTTTCCTCGTCATTCGAATAAACAGCATATGTTTGTCCATCACTACTGGAAATTTCTCGTTTTGTATTAATTTCTCTTGACTTCAGTCTTCTTTGAATGGCTTGGTTTTCAGGAGTATTGGATTTATAAGTTTGAGGTGTACGGCTAGCATACACGTTTACTGGTCTATCAGGCATAATTGGCCTATTTCCTAAATTTTCGGAGATATCCATCAATGAAAGTTGTCTGTTACTGGACAATTCTTCGTTGTAAGTTTCTCCTTCCTCTGTAGCGATCTGCAAAACCTCATTGTCTCCACTGATAACTGGGCTTTGTTGCAAATAATTATCAGCATTTACCACATTTTCATTTATGGGGCTTGGTTGAACATTCGCTTCTGCTCTGCTCATTACTCTGACTTGATTCTCAAATCCTTCATGACTGTCATGAGCATATTGGTCATCAATTCCATAGGTATAGTTTTCAGTACTCATAGTTTTATCACTAATGACGTCTAGATTGTATTCACCGTTATATTTATTTATAAATTGCAAATTATTATTCCTATATCCATTATCACTAGTTTCCTTGTGACTCATACCAGAGACTATTTTACCTAGCTGCACAAAGCTATTTTTCCTGCCTTCTTGTTCCGACTCTTTACAAGGATATTTTCGACACTTGGATTTTGAACGAAATTTTTCCATTTTTTGAGAATCTTTCCATCCTGGAACAAACTGGATGTCGGGCAAATTCTCGACATCCTGTCGTGGATAATGCAGTCGATTTTTAAAAATGTAAGGGTAGACTTCGGGATAGGGTCTATGAATAAGACCCATTCTTGATGAATCTGCAATATCCCATGATCCAGTTTGCACTCCATTCTGTTTCATTCCTGTTTGTGCATGACCTTTCCCCGTTCCTTTAAAGAGATTTCCACTATTCCTTCCCCAAACAGAACTTAGATCATTCCCCAAATCATTAGGATTATTAATATAGTTGTTCCAAACACTGATGGCTCTCTCGCCGCGTGACTGAGCATTCAGTGAAGACAAAATAGGACCATTTTCAAATCTTTTGTTATTACTTGGTTCAGATAGCCAATCATATCTTACCGATGGATATGCAAACCCGCTGATAGGAGACAGGGTGAATCCATTGCCAAACTGATTACTTATGGCATTTCCATTCCCAGAATGCATCACCAATCTAGATTTTTCATAAGAATCGTCATATTCACTCTCTCTTCCGAAAATTAATGGATCTTCATAGGGTTTTAGTGGCATTATTAGAATAGGAAATACATAAACCTTCCCCACTTGATTAGCATCATTATGGCAACCAACTTCTGTTTTCTCTGGGTCTTTATTCCCCGAGCAAATAGGTTGGCCTGGTTGGCCTAACCTAGTAAACTCCTCATCTAAAGTAGGTTTTGGATTCTTTGAACGATCAAAGGAATCATCATTATCACTAGTTATATTACACTTTCTGTCAACTCTATCATCTAGATCGTCATCCTTTTGGCTACTATTCGACAGCTCAGGAAATCTTTTTTCGTCGTCTTCTGTCCCATCCTTTATTTTGCTCTTAGCATTAGGTAATGTCTCATTATCTTTACCCTGTAAGAGAGAAGAACTTAGATTACCATTAACTCTTCTTGGGTCCATGATTTCCACAAGTTGTGGTGTGTGATATTCAGAGCAACCTCCGTGAGTTTTACCTTTAATTGAACCAAATGCTTTTAATAAATCTTCTTTGTTTAGAATGGTACATATAGAATAATAGTCCCCTTCATATGAAGACAATGAAAAATCTCCTTGGGAAAATGGCACAAGATAAGACTGTGGTTCAACTAAATTCTGAGAAAAAACTAAATTCACTCTACTCGAAGAACTATCCACTTTCTCGAGAATTGACAGCGGTACAATTTGTCTCACATCTTTCCCTCCAAAGATAAAACAGTTCTCAGCTTTTGATGGTGTACTTTTGGAATCACTAGGAACATAATTTCCGTATTTATTCTGTTTTCTTTTTCTTGAGCTGAAAGCCATTAATAATTTACCTTCATTTAAGAAAGTGCAAACTTTATAATAGTGTGCCGAGTGTATGGCTACTGAAAAATCACCACGAGAAGTGTGTAGATTAGACAGAGGTTCAACTGAATTGTCAGTGAAAACAAAATCCATTTCATCTGGTGCCGATTTAATGTTTCTAAGCATTGCCTCTGGTATGATTTTTTGTATGTCTCTTATTGTAAAAATAAAACAATTCTTGACTTCTTTTACACTTGTGTCATTACTCTCGTCGACATCTGCCTCCACATTCTGTTTATCTTTTATTGATGTAAAAGCCATTAACAATTGTTTTTCTGTTAAAAGGGTACATACAGTATATGAGTGTGGCGAGGTAAAGTAGAGTGAAAAATCGGCTTGAGAGTCTTCCTGTGAGTTGGCTAAAGGTTCAACTGAACTCTCAGAAAATACCAAATCTACCCCATCTGGCGTAGATGCCACCTCATCAAGAATGGTGGTCGGTAAAATTTCTATCAGATATCTTACAGCAAAAATAAAACATTTCCTAGTTTCTGGTGGGGATGTAGTAGAGATAGCATTGGCCTGTTCATCAACATTGTCGTCACCTGTTATTGATGTCAAAGACAATAATAATTCTCTTTCTGTTAAAAATGTACATATATTATAATATTCTGGGGAATAGACAGAGATTGAAAAATTACCCAGAGAAAAAGGTTGTGAAGAATTTAATTGTTCCACAGAATTCCCATTAAAAACCAAATCTAAGCCAGTCTGAGAGGAGGCCACTTTCTCCAATATACTCTTTGGTATAATTTTGTTCATGTTACTTGCCATAAAAATGAAGCAATTCTTGGTTTCTGTATCGTCTGCAGAATGAATGTCAGACACATTTTCATCAGGAATATGTTTCCCCTCTATAGAAGTGAAAGCCATTAATAATTCTCTTTCTGATAAAAGTGTACAAATGGTATAGTGGTCTGATGAATGAAGGGAGATGGAAAAGTCAGACCGGGAATTAGGCTGCAAATAGGTCGAAGGTGCAACTGAATTCTCAGTGAACACCAGATTCAGCCCATTTGGAGAGGTGGTTGCTCTTTCTAGAATTGTTTCTGGGATGATCTTTTTTATATCTTTTGCTGAAAATATTAAACAATTTTGGTTTTCCGGGACATGGAAGTGAAAAACGTCTTTACTTTTCTCATTGGCACTCCCATTTCTTTTAATTTCTGTGAATGCCAATAATAATTCTCTCTCTTCTAGAAGAGTGCATATAGTATAGTAGCCTTTTTTATTATAAAAAATTGAAAAATCACCAGGAGAGTCAGGCTGTGAATTATTCAAAGGTTCCACAGAATTTTCAGTGATTATCAAATCTACACGATTAGGAGTGGAAGCAATGGTTTCAAATACTGTCCTAGGAATAATTTGTCGTAAATCTCTTTCTGCAAAAATAAAACAGTTTTCAGTTTGGAGATGGCTGTTACTCCCATTTTCATAACTTTCTACGGCTTGTGATACCAAAGAATCAGAGTTTTCTTGTTCCTTTGTCAAGTTTTGTGAATAATCTGGTGTGACCAGTGATGGAGTGCTCTCCGGATCAAGTTTTGCGTGGTCCTTGTTAAAATCCTCAGTTTCATCCACCTCAATTTCAGATGAATTATTCTCACTTGAATCAATTAAATCAATTATAATTATGCTAGTCCCATCCGGGCTTTTGTTATTTATAACTGACTGGCTTCCAGTGGAGGAATCCATCAGGACAGTTACAGATGATAAACTATCTGATTCAGACAGAGGCGTTTTACAGTTTGTTCCATTTAACATTGAAGACCATTTCTCTGCATTGTTTTTTCCAGAAGTGGTTAGGTCTAAAATTATATGCTTAGATTTTTTAGAAATGTGTTCATGCATTACTTTGACAGGAACACCATCTTCCGATTCTTTCTTTTTATTGCAGTCATCCCCGGAATTCTTTGGGTAATCCGCAGTTGATGGGCGTTCTTGATTTGCTGATGTAGGCAACGAAAGATTTCCCATCACGTCTTCATAATCATCTATCTCTCTTGACTTCCTGTGTTTTATGTCCTCCCCAGAGTCAGCCAAAATTTCCAGGTTGGGACTCATTGGTGTTTCAATCTCTATTCTGTCAGTCTTCAATGATTTTCCAGTTGCACCAGCTATTGGTCGTTCGCTTGGCATGGACATCTCTTCAAATTCACTCTTTTTCAGTATTATTTTCGGAGCTTTGATATTTTTGGTTAACTCATTTTCATCCCCTGTTTGACTTGCATTGCCTTGGATACTGATACCATAAGACGCATTGAAATTTGAAGTTTCATTGCTTTCGTCCATTGTGAAATTATCATACAAAAAATCTCTCCTTTTTGAAATCTTCTTGTCCCTCATTTTAGTCGGTGCCCTTATCTCATCGTCGCCGCTATTAGAGTCAAAATCATCACCATAAGCTTCAATATAACGACTAAATTCTTCAGCTCTTTCAATTTCACCATCTTCAGTAAAATTGAATTTTTCATCACTCAAGCAGTTATTCCCCACTGATTCTTTAGACTCAATATTAAACTGCTCCAAATACACATCGGTTAAAGCATCACCTCCATCAGTTCCATTTACCATGGCAAAGGTGTTGTTGCTGACACTCATTTCTGTACTGTTGTAATTATCAGCCTCGTTGGAAAAGTCTTGTTCCTCATAATCTTCCGAGTCCTCCACATAATCAGTATTATAAACACTCTCTTCATCACTAACCAACAAATTGTCACCAGAGGTTGAGTCTAGTGGGAATAAACCTTCTCCTTCGCCTAACCCTGACCCTTCCTCGAAACTCTCCTCTACGCTGTTCTGTGTTGCTGCTTCAGTTGAGATATCGTTTGCATCTTCCCTTCCATCAGTCGTGTGAGGCAAACCAGCAGAGACGCCATGTTTAACAAGTACAGAAAAGGTGAGGATGACTATCTTCCAGTTGACCTGAAAAAAAAAAAATGATAAACGTTATAACTTGCAATTACTTCTCAGGAGCTTTCCTGCAATAGACAAATATAATGATACAACTCATTATGTTAATGGTTTTCAATTCTCTTTTAAAACAATCATTAAGGTTTGGTTCATTATAGCTGAAAAAAAAAGGATTAAAGAATTGTGATAGTGAATCATAAGTTAATCAAACATAAAGGTTTAAAAGTTTGAATATCTATCTGTTCTAAGGCCTCTCACGGGTGCCAGAGGCAAATGACAAGCCATTATGCTATTGCACAATATCCCAGATACCAACCATAATCACGATAATCAGTATTATTATTATTATTATTACTATCCAAGCTACAACCCTAGATGGAAAAGCAAGGTGCTTTAAGCCCAAGGGCCCCAACAGGGAAAAATAGCCCAGTGAGGAAAGGAAATAAATAAATGAAGAGAACAAATTAACAATAAATCATTTTAAAAAGGGCAACAACGTCAAAACAGATATGTCATATATAAACTATTAACCACGTCAAAAACAAATATGTCATATATAAACTATAAAAAGACTCATGTCCGCCTGGTCAACAAAAAAACATTTGCTCCAACTTTGAACTTTTGAAGTTCTACTGATTCAACTACCCGATTAGGAAGATCATTCCACAACTTGGTAACAGTTGGAATAAAACTTCTAGAATACTGCGTAGTATTGAGCCTCAGGATGGAGAAGGCCTGGCTATTAGAATTAACTGCTTGCCTAGTATTACTCACATCAGACTCCTGGGGTCTGTTCAAGCTTCTAATACGCTTGTTCTTTTGCAAAGAATCTTTTATTTCAATCTTGAAAAGAGAACATTCTCCAATATAAATGTACATCGCCAATGAAGAAAAAATAGCGTTTAAACATATTCTAGTATAACATTGCTTGCGTAATTGTACCCTATACTAATGAACGTCACGTAAAGAAAGTTAACTACAGACTAATAAGCAAAAAAAAAAAAAAAAAAAAAAATATATATATAAGTAGCTTCAGGTCTCCTCAAATTAAACGGACATTCTTTTTCTAAAATTATACGTATACAAATACATTCATATTGTTCAAATAACCCACAATCGTTTCATTTGATGCAAGGGCGCTGTCACACTAGCACCAGCATATGCGATCCATATGTATGAGAAAAATTCCTCATACGCAAGCTAATGGTGGAATCACACTAGTAATTTCTTGTCCTAGTTTTTCGCCAACCTTCATTCGATAATAGCGAGCGAAAGTGTTGTAGCGTCACGCTAGTAATATCGCAGTTCGAGGAGCAAATGGGAAGAAGTTAAACGAAACCGATCAGCTGATATCATCATGCCCACAGAAATTTTCTAACTGTCGGAGTAATATGTATTATCGGTGTATTGCGTGAATTGATGAATTCTACAATTACCACAGGATGAGCAGAGCAGATTTTTATTATCTCTTGAATCTTGTTGGACTAAAGATTGCCAAGCAAGAGCACGTCCTATTTGCAGCCGCCATTTTGTGTGTTTGCATCTGACGTCATGCCTGCAGTTTATGCGAGTTGCATCGTGGCCACGGCTGCATCCCGTCCAGTCGCTGCCGATGTCTCGAGTAGCAACCGTTCGTGCTTTCCATTTTAAGGAGCAACTGGCGAAAAAAAGCCTAGAATG
The DNA here is from genome assembly GCF_036898095.1 of Palaemon carinicauda. Taxonomy (NCBI): domain Eukaryota; kingdom Metazoa; phylum Arthropoda; class Malacostraca; order Decapoda; family Palaemonidae; genus Palaemon; species Palaemon carinicauda. The sequence continues at coordinate 159,040,233 of NC_090733.1, read as the reverse complement.
ATTCCATCTTAATGGGTTTGTTAGGTTTACGTCGTTTATGTTTTGAATACTCAGGCATAAATGCAGGGAGCGAGAAAAAGTTTTCAGCGTATACGAGCGCGAGTCATATTATTATTATTATTATTATTATTTGCTAAGCTACAACCCTAGTTGGAAAAGCAGGATGCTATAAGTCCAGGGGCTCCTACAGGGAAAATAGCCTAGTTAGGAAAGGAAACAAGAAAAATAAAATATTTCAAGAACAGTAACAACATTAAATCAAATATCTCCTATATAAACTATAAAAACTTTAACAAAACAAGAAAAAGAGAAATAAGATAGACTAGTGTGACCGAGTGTACCCTCAAGCAAGAGAACTCTAACCCAAGACAGTGGAAGACCATGGTACAGAGGCAATGGCACTACCCAAGACTAGAGAGCAATGGTTTGATTTTGGAGTGTCCTCCTAAAAGAGCTGCTCTCTATATCTAAAGACTCTTGTACCTTAACCTAGAGGAAAGTGGACACTAAACAATGATAGTGCAGTAACCCATTGGGTGAAGAAGAATTGTTTGCTAATCTCAGTCTTGGCAGGTGTATGAGGACAGAGGAGAATATGTAAATAATAGGCCAGACTATTCGGTGTATGTGTAGGGAAAGGGAAAGTTAACAGTAACCAGAGAGGAGAATCCAAAGTAGTACTATCTGGCCAGTCAAAGGACCCCACAATCTAGCGGTAGTATCTCAACGGATGGCTAAGGATACGACGAATCAAGGTCTATTTACATAGACCTTGCGACGAATATGCTTAGTGGCGCTAAATTTACATTACAGTACGCTTCTCATACGATGGTCGGCATAGCTAGCCCTTAATCACGCTTAACCTTGCCCTTAATGTATAAAAGGAGGTAATGCTCACGAATGTCTTGAAAGTATCTCTAAAGATTAATTTATGTATGTAAACGTATGACTGACGTATACCAACATATCTTCGCGAATATAAGTTTATGCTTAACGTATTTGTCATATGTGATATAAATGGCATTTCCACATCATCATCAGGCCCTTCTCCACTTTAAAACTGCAAGAAGTTTTTTTTTTTTTTTTTTTTTTTTTTTTTTTTTTTTTTTTTTTAGCACCTGAGAGGATGTGTAAGCAGAAGACGAAGGGAGTGAATCCCGTAGGTGTGTTTCAGTAAGTGGTGAAATTGATATCACCCTAGCAGCAGCGGCCTAGCTCAATCAGTGGGTAGATCAGGGTGCCTGTTCTTTGCAATGTATTTTCTTCTGGGTGAAGTCTTCTTTGGTTTGGTATCTTTGAAGTCTATTACAGAATGAAGGGTTTCGGAAAATATATTGATAATATACGAAAGCTTGGTGAACGTAACTCATACGCTACTCACACGTTACTAATATGCTCATAAACGGTTCTGAATCGCTTCTATGCTGTATTCGCATGTTCATGTGCGGGACTCGTAGGCTACTCACTCTTTGATATACTCTACACTTACGATGACTTACATTGACGTAAACATGTAAGCGTTACTCATACGCTGCTCATACACAAGTTATACGTTATAAATACGCTATTCATCCACTATTTATACGCAACTTATAAATTCATTCTCGTACACTGGAAAGAATGCTTAGACGTCCATGCTCATACATTGGAAAAGAGTACTTATACATTTGTTATGCATTGTAAAAAAAAGTTTTATTTCGTACAATGAAGCTGTGCATACAATCGATTTCAAATACGGTGTTCACACGTTCCTCTATACACTAGTCACAGTGATGGCAAAACTATGACATGCGTGTCACTTGTGACACGCAAAGGGATTCTGGCTGACACACTGGTGAAAAGTTGATAGAAAATTTTAAGCTTCGTATATAAAACTATAATAAAAAAAGTCTCTCTCTCTCTCTCTCTCTCTCTCTCTCTCTCTCTCTCTCTCTCTCTCTCTCTCTCTCTTCTGTGTGTTAAATCTGTCCTTTTACAAGTGTTTATCAATTTACTAAATAACTGTAATTATCTATGCTAAAAATGTAAACACCGTTAACCAGCCGCTTTCTTCCTTTTACAGATGCCGAACAAGGTGTAACTGGGGCTGAGCTGAAGTGAAAATTTTCGCCTTCTGCCTCATCGTCATCATTATTTATCTAAGCCCGAGGTTACGGACATCGTTTTATTTTTCATGTCTGTCTTTCATATTTTATCTTTCTTCTGCGACCAGCATGAACTGTGCCGTATATTAACAATCTTCTTATTACATCCCTCCCTATTAATCATAATGACCAGTAAGAAAATTAAATTATCTGAAAACCGAAGTAACAGGAATTTCCAAGAATACAGGACTAATCAATATGGCGTTATTGAAAGAAACAGCAAAGCTCTTTGCATCTCATGTGATGAACATGTTGTGAGCAGAACATGGAATGTGAAAAGACATTGCGAAACAAATAGCAAGTGGTTGTTAAAAAAAATTGATGAAGAGCGTCAAGAGTTTATTACGCAAGAGCTGAGAAAGAAAACTCTTCAATCGAAAAATTTGTTGGGATACGTATGTGGACATTCAGATTTGAGTTTCAGCAAGTTTCAGTCTTTCACACACTAGTGTTAAGCATGGAAATCCTTTCAGTGATGGCGAGTTTATTAAAAGGGCTTTTGTGGACTGTGCACCTTATTTGTTTGACGATTTTAAGGACAAAGATGCTATTATCAAGCGCATAAAAGAGATACCTATTTCCAGAAACAGTTAAAAATCGGGTAATGGACATGCGCTCTAATATAGCGAGTCAAATAGGAAAAGACTTGACTGGCTGTTATTTCTTTTCAATTTGTCTTGATGAAACTACTGACTTCCCATCGTCTGCTCGACTGGCTATCTTTGCCAGGTATTGTAGTGGGCATAAAATGTATGAAAAATTACTTAGTTTAGAAACTCTGTCTTCAAATACCACAGGAAAAGATATATGTAACATTGTAGTAAGTATGTTGCGTGAAAGAAACATAGATATGTCAAAAATTGTGTCGGTAACAACAGATGGTGCTCCCAACATGATTGGCCGTCATGTTGGCTTTGTAAAACTTTTCACAGAAGTAGTGGGTCATCTCATTTTACCTTTTCACTGCATTATACACCAAGAAGTACTGTGTGCTAAAGTTGGGTTAAAAGAACTCCATGATTTGACATCAGTCGTCACTAAAGTAGTTAACCTGATATCAGCACGAGCATTGCACAAACGTGAATTCAGCTTACTACTAAACGAAGTAGAATCTGCTTATAATGGATCGTTAATGTACAATAATGTACGTTGGCTTAGTAGGGGAAAAGTTCTTGAACGATTTGTGGAGTGCTTAAATGAGATAAAGGTCTTTCTAAGCATGAAAAATAATAGAGATTTTCATGTGTTAGATGATGCTGCCTGGCTCAGTAGACTAATGTTTTTTACTGATCTATTAGTTCACTTCAATGAGTTAAATGTTAAGCTACAAGGCTATGATAAAAGTATTGGTATTATGTTTGGTTTTATCATTGCTTTTGATGGTAAGCTCAATATTTTCCAACGTGATTTAGAAACTAAAAGTTACAAGTACTTTCCGAGGCTGCAAAAGAACTGTCAGGAACTGAGTGAACAAGATCAGGCTATCAAGGATACTGAAGAAACTTTTTGTTTCATCAGTTTTAAGCTCTCTAAGAGACCAATTCTCATCAAGATTTGACTAATTTTGGGAGCTTGAAGAAATATTATTTTGAAAGAAATATCCTGACAGGGCAAATTTTACCAAGCTGAAAATAGATTTGTTTGAATGGTTAACCATAGATGATATGGAAATGGAGTTAGTAGAATTCCAATCCAGTTCCATTTGGAAACAAAAGTTTACCAATCTTAGGGCTGATTTAGAAGAACGGGAGCGAGACAGATTACAAGAGCCAGACTCAGGCTCTTGTAATCAAGATGAAGAACTGTTATTTGCTTGGAATAGCATCCCTGAAACATTCTGTGCTCTGAAAAAAAGTCGTAAAAACAATGCGAACCATTTTCTCGTCAACATATGCATGTGAAACATTGTTTTTTTCACTAAACCACATCAAAAATGAAAAGAGGAATCGGTTAACTGATAATGCCAGGTCAGCCTGTGTAATGATTAGAAAAAAAAAATTATTAACCTAAAATCAGAGACCTAGGGGCGGGGGTGGCCGCATCACCAAAAGAAATAGATAAATAAATAAGTAAATTTTCTCTTTTTTATATTTGCTTTATTGTAAGTTATTATGTTTGATTTACTGATGTTAGTTTGCCCGTGTGATGATGATAATAATAATGATATTATTAATACTATTAATAATAATTATAAGAAAATTGTGAACCTGTAATGAAATAAATTTCTGGCTTATTATATTAGTTTTATTATACATAATTACTTTATATAATTATCAATCATTATGCTATAATAATTTATTATGCCACCTTAAGTTGTGTAATGATAGAAAAGTATATATACCCAAGCCCAAAGAACTAGTATATTAGTGTTATACATAACTTGGAAGTGACACGCAATGAGAAAAAAATAGAAAAAAAATCTATTGACACAATAACTGAAAAGTCTTGCCATAACTGCCGACTAGTGTGACAGCACCTTAAGATAAAATCAGAACAGACAAAGAGACAGAGAGACCAAAATTGAGTCGCTAAAAGATGCATTTCTAACTGGGAACGAGTTCTCGTTTGTGGAAACATGACTATCTAGATTCGTGCTGACATCATAAAGATGATTTCGTGTAAAGAATTTCAGTATTATATCATACCTATAACATAAATCCTTGTGAAACGAAAAGTTGTCGTGACAAAGGGATCTACTTTTCCCTCTTCAAAGTAACAAAACCAGAAGACTAAGTCTTGGAATTTTTCGCTAAATTTTTGTTTCCTTTTTGTGTCCGTGGAAATATTCTTTTTTGGCGCGTGCTACATAACCATTTCAGGATGGATCACGCAATAAATTTCTAATAAATTTAGGTGAATTTAAAAGCTTATGTTTTTTAAACGAACTGAGATTCTAATAAAGCATTTAGAAAACGTAAGAATTTTATGAAACTCTTATCGTGACCTTAGCTCATGACGCCAAATAGCAGGACTGCAAAATTCTCCTAAGGAGAGCACATTCATAATTTTCGCGAAGCCAGGTCTTCAGAAATGGCTATCTAAAAGCGGGTTTCCTAGTCTCGGAAAACACAAAAGGAAAATTTTCTAGTCTTAAGTATCTTTTGCGTTATTTTGTATGGAATGAAAGGCCTTGATTTATATAAATTTTCTTTTCCTATCAGAATAACTGATAAGTTCTGGGATTTTTTAAGATATTAAAATAATACATGCCTTGACGGGTTCCTAACTATTCTTGATGTTATCAATACCTCTCAGCAAAATCTATTCCTTGCTGCTCTAACATCGAGATAGAGATGAACCTCCATCTATGCATGCGTGATAGTTTGCATGTTATAGTGGTCGCTCGTATTTATAAGCATACTTCACTTCATTAATTTGCACAAAAAAAGCGTATGTTCCTTTTCTTTGAAAAAATATTTTAACTTCCACTATCTTTCAGTTTTGTTGTACACAAAGACTTGGAGTTATGGATTTAATGTTTGGGTAATGAAAAATACTCTGTTAAGGGCTCTTTTGCCTAAAAAAATATATGATGATTGAAGGGAAATAAAGAGAATAATTCTCTTTATAGGATAAGAAATACGAGACTTTAAATCATTTAGAAAATTAGAAAATTAATTAGTAATAATGATGATAATTAGGGGATAGAGGAGATGGAGAGTATAAATTCATATTTGTTGCAAGAATTGACGAAAATTTAAGAACGCATATGAACATCTCGAAATAAATATTACTTTAAAAGAAAAAAATATTGAGAAATAGCTATTATCAGTATTATGAAAAAATACTAAGCAATTTCGCTAAAAAGATAAACCAATTAATCAACAGCATATTTAGCTGCATTGCCATTCTAATTCCTAGTTAAATATTAAATGTTTCCCATTATCTGTCTCTCATTTTAAGACTACAGATATTACTCAAGATCCGGAATAAAAGAGTAAATGTTACTGTTGTAATTTGTCTGATGCTGCACAGACTCTTGCCTCGAAGGAGGTTATATAGGCCTCTAGGCTTATAGCCTTCTGCTTTTCCAACTAGGGTTGTAGCTTAGCAATTAATAAGAATAATGATAATAATAATAAGGTTGTGGTGGTCTGGAGGTAGCGCCTTTGCCTGGTGATTTCCGGACTGGGGTTCAAGTCCCGCTCAGACTCGTTAGTTCCTTTGGTCGCTGCAACCTCACCATCCTTGTGAGCTAAGGATGGGGGTTTTGGGGGAATTTATAGGTCTATCTGCTAAGTAATCAGCAGCCATTGCCCAGCTCTCCTTGGTCCTAGCTTGGGTGGAGAAGTGGCGTGGGTGCTGATCATATGTAATATGGTCAGTCTCTAGGGTATTATCCTGGTTGAAAGGGCAATGTTACTGTCCCTTGCCTCTGTCATTCATGAGTGGCCTTTAAACCTTTAAATACCGTTATAGTGTACAAGCGTGTGATACGCGTACGGTACACCAAGATCTCTCTCTCTCTCTCTCTCTCTCTCTCTCTCTCTCTCTCTCTCTCTCTCTCTCTCTCTCTATATATATATATATATATATATATATATATATATATATATATATATATATATATATATATATATATATATATATATATATATATATATATACTTTCTCTAGACTTTGCGGTACACTGGACTGGATTTCTTGTTCCGACGGATTCCTCCTCCTCGTAAAAAAAAAGATAAAACTGTAATATTTCCTTTTTCTTATAAACGCTACATCAATAAATGCTCTCTCTCTCTCTCTCTCTCTCTCTCTCTCTCTCTCTCTCTCTCTCTCTCTCTCTCTCTCTCTCTCTCTCTCTCTTTCTAACACACACACAAACAAACTTATCCTTATTCAATTTTTTTTTTGTATATCACTAACTGCGTTATCTATTAAAATTCTCTAAAGCATTTCTTTTACATAATGAATGCTTAATCGCATTATTCTTCACTGCAAAATAATTAGACATTTTTTTATGATTATTATATCACTTGGAATGTCAACACCTGAAAATCCAACTGGGATACTCAAGTCAAAAGTGTAAATATAAATATCCTATTTTAGCCAAATCTGTACTGAACACCAGCTTTAGATGTTTAGTTTTCAGTTAATTTCTTATCTATGACCTCTCCCCCTGTAAGTACTTTTTCAAAATTAGAATACATTTCAGAAATTAATGCAATTTTTTGCAGCGTCTTAATTCCCATAAAAATGTAACCTGTGATCTCATTTAGGCTGTTACAAATGACTTCTGAAAATTCCCATTAATGCCCCTAAGTGCATTGTGCCCAAATAGGTCCATTTCAAATCACTCATTATTATTATTATTATTATTATTATTATTATTATTATTATTATTATTATTATTATTATTATATAAGCTACAACCCTAGTTGGAAAAGCAGGATGCTATAAGTCCAAGGGCTCCAACAGGGAAAATAGACCAGTGAGGAAAGGAAATAAAGAATTATAGAAGTGTCCGAGTATACTCTCAAGCAAAATAACTCTAACCCAAGACAGTGGAAGACTATGGTACAGAGGCACTACCTAAGATTAGAAAACAAATGTTTGATCTTGGAGTATCCTCCTAGAAGAGCTGCTAACCATAGATAGTGTCTCTTCTACCCTTACCAAGTGGAAAGTAGCCATTGGATAATTCAGTGCTGCAGTTAACCCATTAGGTGAAGCACTGTTCGGTTGTCTTAGTATTGCCAGGTGTATGATTAATGAGGAGAATGTATAAAAAATAGGCCAGATTATTCGGTGAATGTGTCGGGAAAGAAAAACTGATCTGTAACTAGAGAGAGATGCAATGTAATACTATCTGGCCAGTCAAAGGACCCAGCAACTCTCTCGCGGTATTATCTCAATGGGTGACTGGTGCCTTGGCCAACCTACCACATACAATTCATTAGAGTACCTTTGAGGACACGGAAATCACATTATCCAATGATTTTTGCCAGAAACTAAACAAATAATGAAATTTTTGTTGCAAACGATTTTGATAAGCAATTTAATCTTGCAATATTTCGAACTATGACCCAAAAACTACATCGATACTTAGATCACCTACAACCCAAGAAATGTATCAGTTTTTTATTGTTCTACTGCAAAGAAAACACTATAAACACTATACTCCTCACAACAAATTGTCCTGGTCACGTCCATAAAGAAAATAAGAACTACCATTTAAAGCAGTAAGAAAACTCACCATTTCAGCGCTAACTTTGGCGGGACACCCCAAAACCACAGATCACGGACGGATTCAAGACCCACTGGTCCTCAAAACACACCCAGTGGAGACCTAATCTCTGCTAGTCCGTGCCTGCGTCCCCTGCTGTATGAAAGCCGCCATTGTGGACTGCTGCCTCGAGGCTCTTCGGCGATGCATCAGAAGAAGCAAGAATGAATATAAATATTATTGTTATCCCTAATGAGGTCTAAGGAGAATTCCCCATGAGGGCACGTCGTGTCTCAGAAAGCTGCAATAAACAGGGATCTTTCGTTTCAATTAGATGCGAAAAATCCAAGAGCCTCTAGACTACACATCATTTTTATATGAAAGACACAAAAGAGATTTCAATAGACCTTTTTAGGTATAATTCCTTCAACTAAAGGAAAGCACGTTTAGTTACTAAGGCATGTGTCAACTGACATCCTCCCAGTGTAAAACAATTGATATTGGGAACACGGTTTTCTTATTCAGTGGCATTTCCCACATATTACTTTTATCAACAAGATATCATCACAAGAGTTAGCTGTTTGATGATGCAAAAGGCAATTATAATCTCTTAATAGATATTTGGCAATTTCTGTCTGTATAAATTAGTATACATAATTGGAAATACATTCTCAATGCAGAATAAATTTGAATTTATATTTAATAACTACCCGGATGGAGATTCAAATATATATAACTATTTTCAGGAAATTGGTTGTTAGTAAAATTGGACTCAGTTGAAAATTTTACATCGTGTATGTATATATATACACACACACATATACTGTATATATCTATATATATATATATATATATATATATATATATATATATATATATATATAATATATATATATATATATATATATATATATATATATATATATATATATATATACATAAACAATTGTGTGTCTGTGTGCACATTATATATATATATATATATATATATATATATATATATATATATATATATATATGTATATATATATATATATATATATATATATATATATATATTTATATGTATATATATAATATATATATATATATATATATATATATATATATATATATATATATAATTGCGTGTATGTGTGCATATTATATATACACACATATTTATATATATATATATATATATATATATATATATATATATATATATATACAAGTACGTATATATCCATATATACATAAACCATGTGTGTATTTGAGCATATATATATATATATATATATATATATATATATATATATATATATATATAGTGTGTGTGTCTATACGTGTGTCTGTGTGTATGAGTTGACCAAATAATAAAAAAAAAAAATTAGTTTTGACTTTTCCTAACAGCCTTTCACGAATTTTTATGGGCCTTCTAATGAATTCATGATAAAAGGAATAATGACATTATGGCAGAGAAAAAAGTAAAGAAAACTTTTAGTCCCGTGAGTCAGAATATTAATTGATTGTTTTGTACCTGGTGTTTCTCATGCGCGCCAAATTATGATTGAATTGTGATTTTTAATCTAACTTATTATCAAAGCAATTGGAAAATCATGACCGTGACATTGAATATAAACTTTAAAAGGAACGAATTTTTATACTTATATTTTTTTTTTTTTTTTGTAAGTGTATGTGGATTTACTCCGGAATTTTCATGGAGCATTATTGAATAAGAATTAGTTAAACAATAACGAGAATGAGAAAACTGAAAGAAAAAAAAAATTATGAAATGCTAGAAAATAAAAGAAAGAACAAAGACGATTCTGGGGCCATTATATGCAGATGAATGGTACAACCTCACAACCAATTCTTCTTGCATCAAATACTCTTAAACATCAGTCAATCGCTATAAAGACATTATCTTTCTTAAGAAAACAGACTGGCAAAACTCCATACCCGAATAGATATATTTTTTTTTCAAGTCTGGTTTTATAGGCACAAATTTAAGACAACAACCACAACAACAAATGTAGCCGTTTCTATTTCACTGCAGGACAGAGGCCTCATATATGTATTCATATCTGGGGTTTGGCCAGATTTCATCACCACGCTGACAACTATGGGTTGGTGATGGTGGGAGAGTTTAGTCTGTCCGTTCACAGCAAAGCAACCTAGTATGGGTGGCCCTGACTAGTATAGCTTTACTGATCATTGCGATATACAAACTCTTTCACCATGTTAAAGAAGATGAAATCAAATTAATTAAAAATGCATTAGCCATTGACTTCCGATTGTCACTAGGTCAGCTTAAAACATTGTGACCATGATATAAAGAAGTTTAGTACAAGTTATCTAAGACAGGCTCTCTCTCTCTCTCTCTCTCTCTCTCTCTCTCTCTCTCTCTCTCTCTCTCTCTCTCTCTCTCTCTCTCTGTTTCCTTAGTTTTATTTTCCTCTTAAAATCCGGAGAAAATAGGCGAGAAAATTATAGCTAAATCAAATTTTGTATCATTGTCCATCTTTATTTACCATGCATTAATGGCAATCAAAATAAAAACTACCGGAGAATTTTACTTGCCATGTAAAAAAAAAAAATTCCAAACGAGTTTCGAAATTACTCATGGACGTGATGACACGGTCTTCTAGAACGTGACCGAAGGATGGGGCGAAGATAAAATAAGAAAGGGAGGAATTTAAAACGACACTTACAGAGAAGAGATGCTTATTAAACGATGATGGAAACGCGGACGTCGAGCGTGATGGATTCACCTTGACATGCCCAATTTGGAGACAAAACAATTAATCTCTCTTACGTATATACATCGCACTCTTTGAACGGTAGTGGGTACTTTTGCTTCATCTGAATTTATATAATGCAGTACTTTTCTTTACATGGAAGTACAAGTAAACATATCCGACTCTTAATAAAGGCCAGGGTATTTTGAGAGCATAGTTTGAATTGGTATGAATTCATGCATGAAAGCACTTCTTCTTTGTCTGCATCTTTTCCCACTTTTATGTGGGGTCGATGTTTCTAGCCAGTGTTCTCCATCTACCTCTGCCCCACACTTCATCACCGGTTAATCTCACAATCTCCACTGGCCATATTGGTTTTGGCTAATTTTTCATGGCCGGATGCCTTTCATGCATGAAAGCACATATGAGGTCAATACGTCAACTCAAACAAGGTCGCAAGTGGCAGCAAGGTGACAGACGTCTGTGACCCAACCAAGGTTACAGTGAAAGTGGCTACCAGAGTACCATTAGTTTAATGGTAGCCGATCTCCTTCCCCATTAGTTTTAGCACTTGCGAGTTTGAGTTAATAGTAAATAGACATTAAAGTACACACATCGTTTCCTCCTGTCATACTTTACATTTATGCCTTTTGTTGTTATTGTTGTTTTCGAAGATTTGCACATAGCTCGCAAACAGTTTTCAGAGATCTGGTCATCTCTTGGCTGGGAATGATAAACTATGTTCTATACTGAAATAATAACGAGAGAAAAATATATTAAAATCCAAAAACTCTCGAATTTCATCACATTCATTTCGGTTTTATTCCGGTATAAGATTTTTCTTTCTGAATCTACTCTGGCATGGAAGAAAAAACGCTCTTGACTTTTAGGGGGATGATAAAATCCCATGCAAATTGCTCATTTTTAATATTCTGAAAGCACATCTAATATAAAAAAAAAATTAGGATTTAAAAAGAACGGTGGTTATGGAACCAGCCAGAAAATATCGAGGCAACTGGTTGAAATAATCTACCTTTCTGTTTATGAAGTAAACTCTTTTGCCTAATAAAATTCCAATACCTTGGTTACATGCATAAGTTTAAGAAATGAACACACAGACAGACACACATACACACACACATATATATATATACACACACACACACACATATATATATATATATATATATATATTATATATATATATATATATATATATATATATATACAGTATATATCATAGTCAGTCGTAGCTAGTCCACTGTAGGACAAAGGTCACAGACATGTCACTCCACTCCTGTCTCTTCATGGCCGTTCAACGCCAGTTTATATATATATATATATATATATATATATATATATATATATATATATATATATATATATATTTCAAATAAGCCATATATATTAATACATTAAAGTCTGGATTCTCTTAACGACCTGGGGATCAGAGCCCCAGGCGGAACCGCCCAAAGACTATGATATCGGACCAGCGGGGATTTGAACCCTCGTCCAGGATAGCTGTATGCCAGTGACCATACCACTCGGCCACGAAGTGTATTTGTATGTTAGTAAATATAAGATGGGAAGACAAAAAAAAAATAATAGGTGAATGAGCTGTTCCTGCTACTAAAACTGTGAGAACCAAATGTTTCCCTTCGACGAAAAAACAATAACCCATACAATCCCCCCCCCGCCTCTCTCAACACAAGAAAGGTCAAACGAAAGCCACGAAAGTCACTGTTCACTTCCCGGTCGAGAGATCCTCCTCCTCTACAGTCTGCACTGGTGCCTGGCGATCATCCATCTCGCAGTACCCATATCCGGAGAACGAGTCTGCACCCATCTGACTCTTGTCCGGGTAGCCCGTAATGATCACGATGTCTAATTTGCACCAATGGCTGCCTCACGCAGTTATCAATCTTGGCCATCTCTCTCTCTCTCTCTCTCTCTCTCTCTCTCTCTCTCTCTCTCTCTCTCTCTCTCAGACTTTCTGAAATAATAATGAAAACATCGTCTCGTATTTGAGAATATTGAAGACTTTGATAATTTAATGTTTCCTTAAGAACTCTTACGATTTAATCCTTACGAACAAGTATCCGGAAAGTGGCTTTTACTTTTTTTGTAAATATGTTATGTATCCTCATTACTGACTACTTACATGTTTATACTTGAAATTACTTCAATTTACTTATCACTGAATTGTTTTTCTGTTTCAATGCGGTTAATCTCCTTGCAAAGATTTTATTGCAAGCATAATTTTAATCAAATTCTGACTGCCTGTATTTGAACTCTCCCTTGTGGAAATACGTCGCTTTTACACCAAAGGAATGTAAGAAAGAAAGAAGCTCTCTTGATATTTTAACATGTGCATGTAAATAACACGAAAAATTTGTATTTTTACAGTAAGTTATTATTATTTGTTAATAAAATACCAGGTGACCTTGAACAGCAGTCTTAATGAAAATCTCAAGTTTTAATTCTATCCCTTTCTATCTTGAATCAGTTGGGATAATACCTTATTGTCAGGTTAGCAAGCTTATTGTGGCATTTTTGAACTCTCCTTTCAGATTCATGGCCTGACTTATGTATTCCACCAGCTCTGATATTTTGCAACATACCCCCTCTTATATATTGTTCTCTTAATTTTCCTAATTTGGGGCATAAAAATGAATGTTCTGCATTGTCATCTTCTTTGCACAGGTCATAAACATCATCTATGTACTTTCCCCCTGAAACTTGCTTTTATTTTGAGAATGTTTAACCTTGCTTTCATTGCTTGTTTCTTGCTTGTATATTTTTCCCTGTTGGAGCCCTTAGGCTTATAGTATCCTGCTTTTCCAACTAGGACTGTAGCTTACCAAGTAATAATAATAATAATAATAATAATAATAATAATAATAATAATAATAATAATAATAATAATAATAATGGATTACCTGGCCATTGCGGCCAAGCACGGGCTCTTGCAACACTGCATCCCGTAGTTGCTTTCATTAGGATACTTTTATCTATATCCATTTCCCTAATATAAGACTGCGGACCAGTCCCTTTTTATGAAAATCAATTTTTTCAACTCTTTCTTCTTTTCTTCATTCATTTCTTCAAACACTTTCATAATTCTCTTCCTAATTTCTTTTATTTTTTTGGGGTCCTTTTCCCCCGATTTCTTATTTTTCCTATTAACCTTATATTTACAAAAAAAAATTCGACGCTGTTACTCCAGCACTTTCCATAGGGGTTCTGCAACCGATCTTCAAGTGTATCTCTGACTAATCTCTTTTCATCAGAGTTTATGATGTTATGGGACTGCGTTATTTTCTATGGTCTATTCTGCAAGACATTCGCCATATTCTTGTTTCTTCTATGATGACCCGAGTACTTGATGGTTGTTCGTGCATATTTCTTATTATTCTTTTTTGAAGGTTTTCCA